>NC_133333.1:262413859-262458859 GCF_042186555.1 Aquarana catesbeiana
ACAATTCCCCTTCTGTACTTCTGTTACACCAGCAAGGAAATAAAATCACCAATTTGTCTTTAATAAAGAAGCCCCAATCTGTCACTTTTCAGGCCTTCAGGCGTCTCCTGTGGATGGGGGGTGTGCAGTGAATGTCTCCTGATAGGTTGTTCAGCACTGGAAGTAGATTGCTTTAGCTGTGGTTATTGGGTGGAGTCTTGGGGCCCCGGCTCCCCCTGAGTTGGATGTGTTGGCTCTTTATGATCTGCCCGTTTTATGGGTTCCGCATTGTTGATGCCGGAAATGGCTTTTCCATAGATTGGAGAACACGCGGCGGGCAGTTTGCCGTCTGTTAAGTGAAGAGGCTCCGGCGTCTTGGAATTGGCACACGGCGGCGGGTTACGTAGAGTTCAGCCGACTCACATTTATCTGCTCTGTCTCCCCGATGGCGGATTCTCGCCTGTCATTACTTTGTTTTCCCGTCTTTTTGTTATTTGAACTTGGATGGTAATCAGTAATAAAATGTGTATAAAGAGCCGTGAGTCATTTTCTGGGACCCCGCCGCCCTCGCCTGGACCCCGCTACCTCCCCAATGGACCCCGCCGCCCGCATGGACCCCACCACCTCCCCTGGAGCCTGCCGCCCCGCCACCTCCTATGGATCCCGCCGCCTTCCCTGGACCCCGCCCACCTCCCCTGGACCCCGCCGCCCTCGCCTGGACCCCGCTACCTCCCCAATGGACCCCGCCACCTCCCATGGACCCCGCCGCCTCGCCTGGACCCCGCCGCCCCGCATGGACCCCACCACCTCCCCTGGAGCCTGCCGCCCCGCCACCTCCTATAGATCCCGCCGCCTCGCCTGGAGCCCGCTGGCCTGCCACCTAGCCTGGACCCCGCCACCTAACCTGGACCCCGCCACCCCGCCTGGACCCCACCACCTCCCCTGGACCCCGCCGCCCTGCCTGGACCCATCCACCTCCCCTGGACCCCGCCACCTCGCCTGGAGCCCGCCACCTCGCCTGGAGCCCGCCGCCCCGCCACCTCCCCTGGACCTCGCCTGGAGCCCTCCACCTCCCATGGACCCCGCCATCTCCCATGGACCCCGCCGCCTCATCTGGACCTCGCCTGGAGCCCCCTCCCTCACCTGGACCCCGCCACCTCGCCTGGAGCCCGCCACCCCGCCGCCTCGTCTGGACCCCGCTCCCTCACCTGGACCCCGCCACCCTGCCTGGACCCCGCCGCCCCGCCTGGACCCACCACCTCCCCATGACCCCTGGAGCCCGCCGCACCGCCACCTCCCATGGACCCCGCCGCCCCGCCTGGACTCCGTCGCCCCGCCTGAACCCTACTGCCTCCCCTGGACCCCGCCACCTCGCCTGGACCCCACCACCTCCCCTGGCCCCGCCATCTTGCCTGGAGCCCGCTGCCCCGCCACCTCTCATGGACCCCGCCACCTCGCCTGGAGCCCGCCGCCTCGTCTGGACCTCGCCTGGAGCCCGCCGCCTCCCATGGACTCCGCCCCCAGGAGAGAAGATGACACTATATACATACAGGTAGGGTGGATCATGTGACTCATTGTCCTCTCTCACTCATGTGAGAGCACTGGTGCTTGGTGATTGGCTCATTGCTGTCACATAAGGGTGATCCCCAACCCTGTGTAAGCTCAAAATCATCCTAGCCAGAGCTTACACAGACTTCCTTTCCCCCGACATGTGAACAGAGCCACAGGGATTGAAGGAAAGGTTCATGTAGGTGTTGCTGGGAGATGGGGGGGGGGGGGCAATAAAGAGACCCCCCCCCAGCTGCACCTGACCCCTCCCCACCCCAGAGCTGCACCTGACCCCTCCCCACCCCAGAGCTGCACCTGACCCCTCCCCACCCCAGAGCTGCACCTGACCTCCCCCCCCAGAGCTGCACCTGACCCCTCCCCCCCCCCCAGAGCTGCACATGACCTCCCCACCCCAGAGCTGCACCGGACCCCTCCCCCACCCCAGAGCTGCACCTGACCTCCCCACCCCAGAGCTGCACCTGACCTCCCCACCCCAGAGCTGCACCTGACCCCTCCCCACCCCAGAGCTGCACCGGACCCCTCCCCACCCCAGAGCTGCACCGGACCCCTCCCCACCCCAGAGCTGCACCGGACCCCTCCCCACCCCAGAGCTGCACCGGACCCCTCCCCCACCCCAGAGCTGCACCTGACCTCCCCACCCCAGAGCTGCACCTGACCTCCCCACCCCAGAGCTGCACCTGACCCCTCCCCACCCCAGAGCTGCACCGGACCCCTCCCCACCCCAGAGCTGCACCGGACCCCTCCCCACCCCAGAGCTGCACCGGACCCCTCCCCACCCCAGAGCTGCACCGGACCCCTCCCCCACCCCAGAGCTGCACCTGACCTCCCCACCCCAGAGCTGCACCTGACCTCCCCACCCCAGAGCTGCACCGGACCCCTCCCCACCCCAGAGCTGCACCGGACCCCTCCCCACCCCAGAGCTGTACCTGACCTTCACCTGAGCTGCATTTAATCTCATCCCTAAGTTGCCCCTGACCCCCCCTACCCCAAGCTGCACCAACCTGCTCTCAGCTGCTTTTCCCGTTGACTTTTATGGGGAGAGGCAGCTTTGAGGTGACCCTGCCCCCCACACCTGATACCTGCAGCCTGTGTACAGATATCATATATAATCAGATTGGGGTGAGCCCCATCATGTCTGCACCGCGCTCACCACCCAGGCCGCCATGTTACTTCTCACCAGCGGGGTGATTTGTTGCACAACCCCATCTCACCGCCAGGACATAATGTGCGCATTTCCTGCTGTAAAGTTCAATGTGGGGAGAAGAACGAGCGTAAAGTGTGACTAAGACGATTGTGAGATGATGGATCTTTCATGTCTTCCATGCCGAGCAAATCCACATCTGTTCCCATATCTCTCCCTTCAAAGAGACGGATCCAATGTCCTCATTCGTTCTGCTGGAAGTGACAGAACAATCCTGTGTCTGGGACGAACGAGGAGCCGCCCATATCGTCTGCAGTGATACTTCATGGAGGAACCCCGCCGATATAATACCCATCTCTTCATAGGAAGGAGATCAGATTTACTGGTTTATACTTCTATTTACATTTCTTCACTTCCTGGTTTCTGGCCTAGGCCACAATGTCATAAATCCCAGGAGTCTTCATGGGAGGAGGGGCTTTCTCAGCTAAGCCACACCCTCCTGCCTCCCGGAGCTACGGGGGGCGGATGGATTCCAGGAAGTAAAATGCTACATGAACCATCTGCCCTTGGGATTGGGTTTTATCCAAAGTTAAAGTGACTGTAAAGTCAGAATGTGCATTCTATGCATGAAGATAAAAAACCTGTGTGCCCCTCCCCCCAATACTTACCTGAGCCCCATCTCTATCCAGCGATGTTGTAGGAGTGTCTCGGCTGCCCGATGCTCCCCTCCTCATTGGCTGAGACAGCAGCGCGGCGGCATTGGCTCCCACTGCTGTTAAAGTCAAGCAGCCAGTGAGGAGAGAAAGGAGGCGGAGCCGGGCCATGTCTCCGTGTCTGAATGGACACATGAAGCTGTGACTCAGCTCAGGTGCCCCCATAGCAAGCTGCATGGGCATCGTCCATCGCCGAGGACCCTCCATCGTCCATCGCCGAGGACCCTCCATCGTCCATCGCCGAGGACCCTCCATCGTCCATCGCCGAGGACCCTCCATCGTCCATCGCAGAGGACCCTCCATCGTCCATCGCCGAGGACCCTCCATCGTCCATCGCCGAGGACCCTCCATCGTCCATCGCCGAGGACCCTCCATCGTCCATCGCTGAGGACCCTCCATCGTCCATCGCTGAGGATCTTCCATCGCCGAGGACCTTCCATCGCCGAGGACCCTCCATCGCCGAGGACCCTCCATCGTCCATCGCCGAGGACCTTCCATTGCCGAAGACCTTCCATCGCCGAAGACCTTCCATCTTCCATCGCCGAAGACCTTCCATCACTGAGGACCTCCACTATCACCGCTTACAATTTTGTTTGGGCGATTTGTACGTGATTCTGTGTGTCACACATAAGGCTTTCTATTCACTTCAGTGGGCTGCCCTATGTGTGTGTGTTGCCCAAAAGAAGCTCCTTCTTTTTTTGGGGTGACAAGCTTCACACAATTTTTCTTAGACAATTTCTGCAAATGCTGAGCAATAATTGCAGCAAAATCGCATTGTGTTTGGGGCACCATATAGAATGAATGGCACCCAAACGTGTGTTTTGCAGCGATTGTTGTGTGATTTGGAATTATGGGTTCCATAGTGTGAATGGGGCCTCAATGACTCGATAATCTCCAGCACATCGATCGTATTCTGTGTGTAGTAGAAGCTCTCAGCGTCTAATAAACTGAATCTGAACCTGGGAGACGATACGATCCTCGCTGCCTTTGCAGAGGACGCTCCGGCAGGCCGGATTTGGCGCTCGGCGGGTTAACATATTTTCCTCTTCTGAAAGTTATCAGTGAAGGGTATTAGTTGTGTTTAATAAAGCGCAGTTGCCCTCTCCATGAACCCGCCGTGACTCTCCAGCTGGGGTCATTCCAAGTTCAGGCTTTGGACTTTTGACTGCCTTCTGTGTGTGAAAACAGCGCGCCGCTCCTGCGGGGATCACTGCTCCCGCCTGTAACACTAAACTATTGCCAGCGGGCACCTGCTGGGACAGCTTCACAGGGGGTCCTGGGGGGGGACTCATCAGGCTTCTGCAGAGATAAAAGCAGCAGGGGGTTCCCTCCAGGATAACCAGCTAATCAGGCAACCGCACAGACAGCCAATCGGAGGGCTTTGCAGATTACCCAACTGACACGCAATGCCTGGCTGCCTCCCTAAGCCCACCTAACAATAGGATGTGGGGTCATTAATGGTCCTTTACTGGTAATTACTGGAGATAGTCAATCAGTCTCCAGATAACGACATTGTTCCTTCCCTCAGAATAGGCTTTCCAAAATTCTGCCTATTATATTTTTGAATTTTCTTTTTCAAAGCCAACCCGGTCGCAAGCCTCGCGCCCCGACCCGCCCACAAACATCGCACCCCCCAAACTGGCCACAAGCTTCGCGCCCCGACCCGCCCACAAACATCGCACCCCCCAACCTGGCCACAAGCCTCGCTCCCCCCAACCTGGCCACAAGCCTCGCACCCCGACCCACCCACAAACATCACACCCCCAAACCTGGCCACAAGCCTCGACACCCCCAAACCTGGCCACAAGCCTCGCACCCCCCAACCTGGCAACAAGCCTCACACCCCCCAACCTGGCCACAAGCCTCGCACCCCAACCCGCCCGCAAACATCACACCCCCCAACCTGGCCACAAGCATCGCACCCCAACCCGCCCGCAAACATCACACCCCCCAACCTGGCCACAAGCCTCGCACCCCGACCCGCCCACAAACATCACACCCCCCAACCTGGCCACAAGCCTCGCACCCCAACCCGCCCGCAAACATCACACCCCCCAACCTGGCCACAAGCCTCGCACCCCGACCCGCCCACAAACATCACACCCCCCAACCTGGCCACAAGCCTCGCACCCCCCAACCTGGCCACAAGCCTCGCACCCCGCAACCTGGCCACAAGCCTCGCACCCCAACCCGCCCGCAAACATCACACCCCCCAACCTGGCCACAAGCCACGCACCCCAACCCGCCCGCAAACATCACACCCCCCAACCTGGCCACAAGCCTCGCACCCCGACCCACCCGCAAACATCACACCCCCCAAACCTGGCCACAAGCCTCGCACTCCAACCCGCCCGCAAACATCACACCCCCCAAAATGGCCACAAGCCTCGCACCCCAACCCGCCCGCAAACATCACACCCCCAAACCTGGCCACAAGCCTCGCACTCCAACCCGCCCGCAAACATCACACCCCCCAAAATGGCCACAAGCCTCGCACCCCAACCCGCCCGCAAACATCACACCCCCAAACCTGGCCACAAGCCTCGCACCCCGACCCGCCCGCAAACATCACACCCCCCAACCTGGCCACAAGCCTCGCACCCCGACCCGCCCGCAAACATCACACCCCCCAACCTGGCCACAAGCCTCGCAACCCGACCTGCCCGCAAACATCACACCCCCCAACCTGGCCACAAGCCTCGCACCCCAACCCGCCCGCAAACATCACACCTCCCAACCTGGCCACAAGCCTCGCACCCCGACCTGCCCGCAAACATCATACCCCCCAACCTGGCCACAAGCCTCGCACCCCGACGTGCTGTCTCAAACTTCGCATCCCAACCCGGCCACAAGCCTCACACCCCGTCCTGCTGCTGCAAACTTTGCACCTCGACCCGCCTACAAACCTCCCACCATGTCCTGCCCACAAAGCTCGCACCCCGACCCAACCACAAGCCTCACACCACGACCCGCCCACAAACCTTGCACCCCGACCCAGCCGCAAACCTCTCACCACTACCTGCCCACAAACCTCACACCCTGACCCACCCACAAACCTTACATCATGACCCAGCCGCAAACTTCAAACCACGACCCGCCCATAAACCTTGCACCCCTACCTGCCTCCGCAAACCTCGCACCTCAACCCACCCACAACCCTCACACCCAGACCTGCCGCTGCAAACTTCACCCCGACCCGCCCACAAACCTCGCACCCCGACCCGCCCACAAACCTCGCACCCCGACCCAGCTGCAAACCTCGCACCACTACCTGCCCACAAACCTCACACCCTGACCCAGCCACAAGCCTCACACCCCGACCTGCCACAAACCTTGCCCCACTACCCACCCACAAACCTAACATCATGACCCAGCCACAAACTTCACACCACGACCCGCCCACAAACCTTGCAGCTCAACCCGACCACAACCCTCCCACCCCGACCCACCACAAGCCTCACACCCCAACCTGCCGCAAACCTCGCACCTCAACCCGCCCACAAACCTCCCACCCCGACCCGGCCACAAACCTCACACCCCGACCTGCCGCAAATCTTGCCCCACTACCCACCCACAAACCTCACATCATGACCCAGCTGCAAACTTCACACCACAACCCGCCCACAAACCTCCCACCCTGACCCGGCCACAAGCCTGATACCACGACCTGCCCACAAACTTTGCACCCCGACCCGGCCAAAACCCTCTCACCCCGACCTGCCGCCGCAAACTTCTCACCCCGACCCAGCCGCAAACCTCGCACCTTGACACAGCCGCAAACTTTACACCACGACCCGCCTACAAACCTCCCACCCCAACCCAGCAGCAATCTCTGCACTGCGACCCGCTGCCACAAACCTCGCACCACAACCCGCCACCAGATGTGTGCTACGTACAGAGTGCAGGGTTCAGGAGTGCACTACGTACAGAGTGCAGGGTTCAGGAGTGCGCTACGTACAGGGTGCAGGGTTCAGGAGTGCGCTACGTATAGAGTGCAGGGTTCAGGAGTGCGCTACGTATAGAGTGCAGGGTTCAGATGTGTGCTACGTATAGAGTGCAGGGTTCAGATGTGTGCTACGTACAGAGTGCAGGGTTCAGGAGTGCGCTACGTACAGAGTGCAGGTTTCAAGAGTGCACTACGTACAGAGTGCAGGTTTCATTAGTGTACAGAGTGCAGGGTTCAGGAGTGCGTTACATACAAAGTGCAGGTTTCAGGGGTATGCTGTGTACAAAGTGCAGGATTCAGAAGTGCGTTACGTACAGAGTGCAGGGTTCAGGAGTGCGCTACGTACAGAGTGGAGGTTTCATAGGTGTTCTGTGTACAAAGTGCAGAGTTCAGGAGTGCGTTACGTACAGAGTGCAGGTTTCATAGGTGTGCTGTGTACAAAGTGCAGAGTTTAGCAGTGCGCTACATACAGAGTGCAAGGTTCAGGAGTGCATTATGCATAGAGTGCAGGGTTCAGGAGTGCTTTACATACAGAGTGCAGGTTTCAGGGGTGTGCTGTGTACAAAGTGCAGAGTTCAGGAGTGCATTATGTGCAGGGTTCAGGAGTCCCCCTTTGAGGTCCCCGTGTCCCCTGTGTCCTCCTCCGGGTCCCGCTTTGTCCTCCCTGGCTAGCCAGCTGCCCCTTGTCCTGGATCTGTCAGGGTGGAGGAAGGAGCCCATAAATCTGTCATTTACCGGCTCCTTCCTTTTCAGAATTACGAGTCACTGATCACTGACTGTCCAATCATAACTGAGCATCGTAATCTGTGTTTACTCTGCTTCAGTTTATGAATGAAGAAGAACCTCTGTCTCCTGTCCATCTTCATGCAGCTGAGGGTACAAAGAAAGTGTCCTCAGTCCCTTTCCCTGTCTCAAAAGGAAGATGTCAGGGCTTTTTTTAGATGTTTAGACCCCTTATATCTCACCAAAACCCACCAACAGGGCTGATAAGAAAATAATAATTATAAAAATAAAAAAATGTAATATATATTTAAACGTTAAATTGTAAAAAAATAAATAAACACAAAAAAAAACAGACACCGTCCACTTCCCCCCCCCCATTGTTAAAAAAAAATATATATATATAATTGTAAAAAAAAATTGTAAAAAGAAATAAAATAAAAATCTAATGACGCTGCTGCATATTTGTGCCACTGTCGCATGACATTAAAAAAAAAAAGTATCGGTACTTGTATAAATAAAGTGGTCTGGGTACAACCCTAGTATACACAATAAGAAAATCGATGCTTCACAGCAAATTGGAACCGATGAACGAAAATTTTCGTACAACAAAGGCTTTTTTTTGTTCTTTCTGATCATGCGCAGTCTTTCTGTTCTGATTTTTCTTGTACAAAAACTGTACACATTAAATGTAAATTCTTTGTTCTGTTCCCATACGAGAAAAATTTAGGAGTTTGTCCCTTCAGGAATTTTCGTACAAAAAATTTGGAATCGGCCGTGGAAAGTTGTGTATACACTATACGAAAATTGTACGAAAGTTCCTTGGACAAGGATGTCCGCCCGGTTTTCTTCTAATGTCTACGAAGGTTATAGGTAGATTGTTCTGAGCAGTGTTTTGGCACAATTCACCTTTCTAGATGTTCCCTAGAATAGTAAATCCTCCCTTTACCCGTCCGGTGAATTTCCTATGGGGACGAGGATACCGAATCCCCCAGATTTAGTTCTGGTCACCACCCTGGAACTATTTCTTTCTCATCCATTCCTCTCCTCTAATCCAGCGCTTGGATTTCTTTGGGAAGGTGAACTTTTCACCCAGACAATATGGATTTTTCAAACTCGGAGTTTACAAAGAAAACGTAATCCTTATCTGGCCATGAAATGGGATTTGGTGTAGGGAGCAGATGTTCGGCTTTCCCTCAGCTTAGGAGAGTGAAGGAGAAGTGCTGAAAGATCCTGCAGGGTCCCGGCCTCCACCGGCCTCCACCGGCCTCCTCGTCACACCTGTGTACACACTTCCTTCAGGAGAGGACCCTCCACCTCCATGACCCTTCCTAATCCTTTTACCGCCAATTATTAGTTTGAGTTAAATAAAATCATATTATAGGCTAATTGTTTGTTTGCACCTTTGCTGGAGTGGCCAAGGTCACCGAGAGGTCTCCTCGCATGTTTGGAAGTCTCCGAATATTTTCCTTCTACAGAAGTTAGAATTACACCCATAGGAGGCCAATCTCTCCCACCGCCATGTACAATGGGAATCTTCCTGGAATACCAGGCTCCGGGATCTGAAACCTTCATATTTCACAGATTTATAGATATTCATAAAGTCCACCGAACATACAACCAAGACTTATTGTCAGCTTTGACTAGAGAAGGGAAGGGTTAGACCCCCGGGCAGTTTATATTTTGTAGCCTGCGCACCATTGGGGAAATTTCCCTTCACTTCCTCTCCCAGGGGCACCACAGGAAGTCAGAGGAAATCTCTCCAGAATGAGGTTTGTGTCAACCGAGTCGGGGACTGGTTGTATCTTCTATCAATGCTCTGGTGAGGACAAGTCGGGGACTGGTTGTATCAATCGATGCTCTGGTGAGTACGAGTCGGGGACTGGTTGTATCCTCGATCGATGCTCTGGTGAGGACGAGTCAGGGACTGGTTGTATCTTCTATCAATGCTCTGGTGAGGACAAGTCGGGGACTGGTTGTATCAATCGATGCTCTGGTGAGGACGAGTCGGGGACTGGTTGTATCAATCGATGCTCTGGTGAGGACGAGTCAGGGACTGGTTGTATCAATCGATGCTCTGAGCTGTAGATGGTCTGTTCTGGCCCTTCTATTCCTCAGCTGGTTGTCGTTTTTCCTTCTTGTATATCTCTTGTGAGTCGATCGTTTCTCTTACGTCTTCCACAATCTTTTTACAATATGATAACCGCTCTTCTAAATGGCATTCCTCGGAGTTTGCAGAGAGGTGAAGTGGGGGTCGTCCTGTGTAAGTGATATCTTCTGCTGACATTGTAGAACATCGATCATCTCCTTCCCTGATTACTGTATGCCGGGCTCCTCCATTATACAATCAGTCCGTCCAGGAATGAAACGGCATTATTTATTCGATGTGCTGTGTATGGATTGTGTCAGATGTGGGAATAATGTTGACGCAAACCAGATTTTCCGTTACACCTTCTGGTTTATATGGAAGTCCTCTGCTGGGGATTAATGGAGGAATGTTAAAACAGAGGCGTCCTTTATAACGACCAATCAGATCAGAGCGGCCATAAACACGATGATCTCCTCCAATCAGACCGACCGTAAACACGCTGATCTCCTCCAATCAGACTGACCGTAAACACGCAGATCTCCTCCAATCAGACCGACCGTAAACACGCAGATCTCCTCCAATCAGACCGACCGTAAACACGCAGATCTCCTCCAATCAGAACGACCGTAAACACGCTGATCTCCTCCAATCAGACCGGCCGTAAACACGCAGATCTCCTCCAATCAGACCGACCGTAAACACGCTGATCCCCTCCAATCAGACTGACCGTAAACACGCTGATCCCCTCCAATCAGACTGACCGTAAACACGCAGATCTCCTCCAATCAGACCGACCGTAAACACGCTGATCCCCTCCAATCAGACTGACCGTAAACACGCAGATCTCCTCCAATCAGACCGACCGTAAACACGCTGATCCCCTCCAATCAGACCGGCCGTAAACACGCAGATCTCCTCCAATCAGACCGACCGTAAACACGCTGATCCCCTCCAATCAGACTGACCGTAAACACGCTGATCCCCTCCAATCAGACTGACCGTAAACACGCAGATCTCCTCCAATCAGACCGACCGTAAACACGCTGATCCCCTCCAATCAGACTGACCGTAAACACGCAGATCTCCTCCAATCAGATTGACCGTAAACACGCTGATCCCCTCCAATCAGACTGACCGTAAACACGCAGATCTCCTCCAATCAGACCGACCGTAAACACGCTGATCCCCTCCAATCAGACTGACCGTAAACACGCAGATCTCCTCCAATCAGACCGACCGTAAACACGCTGATCCCCTCCAATCAGACTGACCGTAAACACGCAGATCTCCTCCAATCAGAACGACCGTAAACACGCTGATCTCCTCCAATCAGACCGGCCGTAAACACGTAGATCTCCTCCAATCAGACCGACCGTAAACACGCTGATCTCCTCCAATCAGACCGACCGTAAACACGCTGATCTCCAATCAGACCGACCGTAAACACGCTGATCTCCTCCACCACCCCATCCCCCCTATCTTTATTCAACAGCCATGGCCACCTAATGAAACTCCAGCCAGTCTTCAAGTGCCCTAGAGAATGACACCGAGAACCATACATGCATGGGGGGGGTCCAGGGAGACAACCCACCTGAAAGGTGAACATTGGAGGAATGTGGGGGGGGGACCATACATGCATGGGGGGTCCAGGGAGACAATGTACCTGAAAGGTGAAGGTTGAAGGAACGTGGGGGGGGGACCATACATGCATGGGGAGTCCAGGGAGACAATGTACCTCAAAGGTGAACGTTGGAGGAACACGGGGGGGGGGGTTGACCATACATGCATGGGGGGTCCAGGGAGACAACGCACCTGAAAGGTGAAGGTTGGAGGAACGTGGGGGGGACAGGAGAGTATAAATCCTCTTCTTCTGCAGGTTCTGCTGTGTGTCATGTTTCTAAACCTTGTATCAGCCATGTGATATGAGAGCATGCTGGACTCCTTGCCTTGGGTCTCTGGTTAGTTTTTGGGTAAAGGACATCAGAGAAAGAGGGGCCCTGGTAGGGTTTAAGTAGCCAAATGGAACAATAACGTTTCCTATACTGATAAACGTGATTTTTCATTTGGTTTATAGAAGACAAGATGAATCCTGAGTGTTTCGGAACTTCTGTACTCTGTCCTTAGCTATACCATTGTGCTCTCAAAATCCTTTGTCATGTATTAACTGAAGATACATAAGGTATATGAATGTGGTAAAAAAAAAGATATAAAACAGTTGAAAAATGTAATAAAAAATAAAATTTGATACGAAATCTTTATACCGTATATACTCCAGTATAAGTCGAGTTTTTCAGCACATTTTTTTTGTGCCCCCCTCGACTTATACTCGAGTCAAGCACTTTTCTGCAGCAAAAAATTTCATTTTCCGAACTGAATTTGGGGCCCCGTATCTCAGGGCCACTTGGTGCTAGGAACCCCAAATTTGGTGTGCAAACTCAGTGGTCCCACTACATATCCAAAGATGGAGTTCCTAGCACTAAGTGGCCCCGAGATACAGGGCCCCAAACCCGGTTCGGAAAATGTCATTCTCTGCTACAGAAAAGTGATTGACATTTTCTGAACCAATTTTTGGGGCCCCGTATCTCGGGGCCACTTGATGCTAGAAACCCCAGCTTTGGATATTTAATGGTGCTAGTTCCACTGGGTTTGCACACCAAATTTGAGGTTCTTAGCACTAAGTGGCCCCAAGATACGGGGCCCCAAATTCGGTCAACTGTGTCCATCTGCAGCAATGTCATTTCGGGACCCTTTGGGTTCAGAGACCACAAATTTTGGCTGCAGCTCAGGGGGAATCTAGGAACCCTTAACTACCGAGTTTGAAGTTCGGGGGACCTATGGCTGCAAATGGGCACAGTGAGGCTGCAAATGGGCACAGTGAGGCTGCAAATGGGCACAGTGAGGCTGCAAATGGGCACAGTGAGGCTGCAAATGGGCATTGTTGACCCTCTTTTCCACTTACAGTAGCTGTGCATTTCTCACCCTCGTCTTATACTCGGGTCACTAAGTTTTTCCCATTTTTTTGTGGTAAATTAGGGCCGGGACTTATACTCGGAATGACTTATACTCGAGTATATACGGTAGTTTCCTTTTACTTAGAGCCCCAGTACTCTGATCGCTCCCTGAATTCTAGTTTCTTTATATTGGCTGAATGTATGTGATTGGAAGGTTTCCTTTCTATTGTAGTTTGCTGGAACTCTCTCTGATGGTCTCGGAAAGACGATGGACAACAGACACCAGACAGAGCGGGAATACATTCGATATCACGCAGCCACGAGTGGAGAACATTTGGTGGCCGGGATTCATGGACTTGCTCACGGTATGTCAATGAATGAAATGTGTAAATTGTCCACAATGAATAGAAGAGTCCCACTGGGGAGTCACTACATTTATAGAAGGACATCTAAGGGGAAATTGTCTGAACTATCTGTAGACCATCCACTTATTAGTGGCCTTCAGAAGATGTGGATCTTCACGTATGTGATGTCTTTCTCTGCCCACCCCATTCCTCGCGATCTGTTCTCACTGTCCATTTTGTAGAGCCAGCCGTTGCCCCTGGTGATGGTTAACTTGATTTTTGCGTGTCTGTAATTGATTTATTCCACATTAGTTGCTTTTCCTTCAGCCTCGAGCAAATGAAAAAGGATGTAGTAAAATGTGTTGTCATTGGTGGTGGTTGGAGGGGTTCCCCTCTTAGCTTGGTTGGCATTAAATCCACAAAGTCAACCTTCAGAACCAGGCAGCTTGAAATGCGCTCTTCAACTTCAGTGGAGGTGGAATTGACCATTATAATGCATGTGCTCCTGAACGGGTTTTATCAGGACAGGTAGGTGTGTCACACATCTGGTCGAGCTGACGAGAGGGCTGCCCTTACACCTCTTGTCCAGTTTCCCCTGGGGACGATGACAGGGTATAAGAGTGGCATGAGCGCCTGTAGGAGATCCAGTTCTGAATATCTTTGATGCAGAGCAGGAACAGGTCAACTGGTAGTCAAGGGATACTGGATCTCGGGTGCAAAGTCAGACGGGCAGAGGTCAGCAACAACCGGGCAGGAGTAGTACAAAGTCAGGAACCCGGAGGAGAGTCAGCGCCAGGCCAAGGTCTGTATTATGTACCGGAACAGCAGGCAGGAAGCAGGGTCCGGCCACAAGCCAGAATCAGCGCCAGGCCAAGGTCTGTATTATGTACCGGAACAGCAGGCAGGAAGCAGGGTCCGGCCACAAGCCAGAATCAGCGCCAGGCCAAGGTCTGTATTATGTACCGGAACAGCAGGCAGGAAGCAGGGTGGGGCCACAAGCCAGAGTCAGCAACAGAGGTTCAGGAACAAGACGGGTAAACAAGAGGGTCAGGACATGGATGAGCAGGAACAGGTCACAAGCAGAAGCAGCATTGAACCTGAGTCCAGTAAGGCTTTAAATAGGTCACTAGGTGCCAAAGTCTATTAAACAAACACCCTCACGTGTGGCTGGAGTTGCACTTTAAGCTGGCAGTGATTGCAGGATTAGTTTTGGATGGACCAGCCTGAATCCGATCTTTCCTTCCAGGTATCATTGGCGGGCTGACCAGTGTGATCACCTCCACGGTGGAAGGTGTGAAGAATGAAGGAGGGGTCAGTGGCTTCATCTCCGGCCTAGGAAAGGGCCTGGTGGGGACCGTCACTAAACCTGTGGCTGGAGCTCTGGATTTTGCCTCGGAAACGGCTCAGGCGGTGAGAGACACGGCAACGCTCAGCGGGCACAGGTCAGTAGATTGGACCTGATGGTGTCTTTTTTCACCTACTATGTAATACTATGTAAGTACCAGGTGTGAGGAACCTATGAGGAACATGTGACCGGCTTTCCTTTCACCCATCCTCACTGGGATCAACTTTGTCAACTTTAATGTCTTTGTTTAAGGTGGAACTTCCGGCAGAAAATCCATAATTCTGTAATATGTAGAAGCATCGAAAGTACCTCAATCTGTCTGGAAATTACCCAGCAGCACTCAGACTGGGAGAGGGGGGGCAGTCATCTAGGGCCCATCATCAGTTTACTGCTTAACCTTCATTGTCCAATCACAGCCTTCGGTGGGTCCTGGACCAGGTTATATTGTGTGATTACATTGTTGTCTACAAAGCCAGCTCCATAAAGACATGACTGAGACCCCCAACCCCTCCCCCCAACAGGTACAAAGCCAGCTCCATAAAGACATGGTGTGACCAGCTTGGTGTGGAGGAACTCAAGTGTCCTGCACAGAGCCCTGACTTCATCCCTACTGATCCCCTGATCTCATCCCTACTGATCACCTGACCTCCTCCCTACTGATCACCTGACCTCATCCCTACTGATCCCCTGACCTCATCCCTACTGATCACCTGACCTCCTCCTTACTGATCACCTGACCTCATCCTTACTGATCACCTGACCTCATCCCTACTGATCACCTGACCTCATCCTTACTGATCACCTGACCTCATCCCTACTGATCACCTGACCTCCTCCCTACTGATCCCCTGACCTCCTCCCTACTGATCCCCTGACCTCCTCCCTACTGATCCCCTGACCTCCTCCCTACTGATCCCCTGACCTCAACCCTACTGATCACCTAACCTCATCCCTACTGATCACCTGACCTCCTCCCTACTGATCACCTGGCCTCATCCCTACTGATCACCTGGCCTCATCCCTACTGATCACCTGACCTCCGCCCTACTGATCTGACCTCCTCCCTACTGATCCCCTGAACTCCTCCCTACTGATCACCTGACCTCCTCCCTACCGATCACCTGACCTCCTCCCTACTGATCACCTGACCTCATCCTTACTGATCCCCTGACCTCCTCCCTACCGATCCCCTGACCTCCTCCCTACCGATCACCTGACCTCCTCCCTACTGATCCCCTGACCTCCTCCCTACCGATCACCTGACCTCCTCCCTACTGATCCCCTGACCTCCTCCCTACTGATCCCCTGACCTCCTCCCTACTGATCCCCTGACCTCCTCCCTACTGATCACCTTTGGGATGAATTGCACCACTGATGGTGAGCCAGGTCTTCTCATCCAACATCAGTTCCTGACCTCACACATTCCCAGAGACACATGAAGAGGTTTTTATATCTGCATTTGGGGTCTCTGGTTTTGGAATGGGATGTGATGGTCAGGTGTCTACACTCTTTGGGTCATATACTATATCTCTATGGTAATCGGTTGTTTCTTCTGATTCTGTATTTATGTTTTGAAAGTGGATTGAAATTGGTAGGAAATTGCTGTGTGTATTGAGGGAGGGGCATAATGGACTTGTAAGAAAGCAGATTTCATACCAGACCCAATACACATCCTGACTGTACTTCATGGCAGGCTGAGTTATTAATATGAATTGATCAGCAAATTACCGATATTTTTGTTCACATGTTTGTATGTTTACCCTCTGCCTGCTCCGTCCTGTCCCTACACGGGGTATTTGGTGGGGGGCTCCATACACGGGGTATTTGGTGGAGCTCCATACACGGTGTATTTGGTGGAGCTCCATACACGGGGTATTTGGTGGGGGGGGTCCATACACGGGGTAATTGGTGGGGGTCCATGTACGGGGTATTTGGTGGTGGGGGTCCATACACGGGGTATTTGGTGGGGGGGGTCCATACACGGGGTAATTGGTGGGGGTCCATGTACGGGGTATTTGGTGGGGGGGGTCCATACACGGGGTATTTGGTGGGAGGGGTCCATGTACGGGGTATTTGGTGGGAGGGGTCCATACACGGGGTATTTGGTGGGGGGGTCCATACACGGGGTATTTGGTGGGGGGGTCCATACACGGGGTATTTGGTGGGGGGGGTCCATACACGGGGTATTTGGTGGGAGGGGTCCATACACGGGGTATTTGGTGGGGGTCCATACACGGGGTATTTGGTGGGGGGGGTCCATACACGGGGTATTTGGTGGGAGGGGTCCATACACGGGGTATTTGGTGGGGGTCCATACACGGGGTATTTGGTGGGGGTCCATGTACGGTGTATTTGGTGGAGCTCCATACACGGGGTATTTGGTGGGGCTCCATACACGGGGTATTTGGTGGGGGGGGTCCATACATGGGGTATTTGGTGGGGGGGGTCCATACATGGGGTATTTGGTGGGGGGGGTCCATACACGGGGTATTTGGTGGGGGTCCATACACGGGGTATTTGGTGGGGGTCCATGTACGGTGTATTTGGTGGAGCTCCATACACGGGGTATTTGGTGGGGGTCCATGTACGGGGTATTTGGTGGGGGTCCATACACGGGGTATTTGGTGGGGGTCCATGTACGGGGTATTTGGTGGGGGTCCATACACGGGTATTTGGTGGGGCTCCATACACGGGGTATTTGGTGGGGGTCCATGTACGGGGTATTTGGTGGGGCTCCATGTACGGGGTATTTGGTGGGGGTCCATGTACGGGGTATTTGGTGGAGCTCCATACACGGGGTATTTGGTGGGGGTCCATGTACGGTGTATTTGGTGGGGGTCCATACACGGGGTATTTGGTGGGGGTCCATGTACGGGGTATTTGGTGGGGGTCCATACACGGGTATTTGGTGGGGGTCCATGTACGGGGTATTTGGTGGGGCTCCATGTACGGGGTATTTGGTGGGGGTCCATGCGTGGGGTATTTGGTGGGGGTCCATGCGTGGGGTATTTGGTGGGGGTCCATACACGGGGTATTTGGTGGGGGTCCATGCACGGGGTATTTGGTGGGGATCCATACACGGGGTATTTGGTGGGGGTCCATGCACGGGGTATTTGGTGGGGGTCCATACACGGGGTATTTGGTGGGGGTCCATGCACGGGGTATTTGGTGGGGATCCATACACGGGGTATTTGGTGGGGGTCCATACACGGGGTATTTGGTGGGGGTCCATACACGGGGTATTTGGTGGGGGTCCATACACGGGGTATTTGGTGGGGGTCCATACACAGGGTATTCGGTGGGGGGAGGGGGGGACAGACCTGTAGGGAGGTGGGGAATAGAGAACAACAAAGTGTTTTAACTTCATTTGGCAGAGGAGAACGTTGGTCCCCCGGGGCGTTCGTTCATTTCACAGCTATGTGTGGTTTGGAATCCTCTTCTCCTTCTGCTCCAAGTGACTCTTTTCTGGCTCCGTCTTCTGTTTGTCAGGCCGGGGATTTCATTCTTTCCCTCCTATAAGAGTCGGGCTGCCAGTCCTTTCTTGTGCTCCCGGGGCCTACAAACCTCCCCCCAGACTTCCACCATGAATGGTTGGTGAGGAGTCCATACAATTCCCCGCAACAAAGTTTACAGCGGAAAGTCATCTGGATCTGGAGAGGAGATCCGCTGATTGGTCCTTAGAGCTGTGCAATTATACGGAGTTAAAGTGGAACCCCGACCTCAGAAATAAACCTCTACAGACAGGCAGGTCCTCCATCTTCACCTCAACATCTCCCGAGATGAATGAATTCTCTGCATGGACAGGCGTTGTGTCATCCCAGCCCATCCAATAAAGATGGCCGGAGAGGAACTCACAGACCTCCCATCGCTGGAGGGACGGACTACATCTCCACATTAAAGCTCAACCTTAGGAAGATATACAGCGCCTTGAAAAAGTATTCATACCCCTTGGTATTTTATTGGGATTTTATGTGATGGACCAACACAAAGTGTCACATAATTGTGACGTGGAAGGAAAATGATAAATGATACAAATAAATATGTGAAAAGTGTGGGGGGGGAGGGGCATTTGTATGGCGCCCCCCGGAGTCAATACTTTGTAGAACCCCCTTTCTCTACAAGTCTTTTTGGGGATGTCTCTACCAGCTTTGCACATCTAGAGAGGACATTTCTGCCCATTCTTCTTTGTAAAATATCTCAAGCTCTGTCAGATTGGATGGAGAGCGTCTGTGAACAGCAATTTTCAAGTCTTGCCACAGATTCTCAATGTGATTTAGGTCTGGACTGTGACTGGGCCATTCTAACACATGAATATGCTTTGATCTAAACCATTCCATTGTAGCTCTGGCTGGATGTTTCGGGTCGTTGTCCTGCTGGAAGGTGAACCTCCGCCCCAGTCTCAAGTCTTTTGTAGACTCTAACAGAATTTCTTCTAAGATTTTCCTGTATTTGTCTCCCATCCCATCAACTCTGACCAGCTTCCCTGTCCCTGCTGAAGAAAACCATCCCCACCACATGATGCTGCCACCACCATGTTTCACGGTGGGGATGGTGTGTTCAGGGTGATGTGCAGTGTTAGTTTTCCCCCACACATAGCGTTTTACTTTTAGGCCATAAAGTAGAATTTTGGTCTCCTCTGACCAGATCACCTTCTTCCACATGTTTGCTGTGTCCTCCACATGGCTTCTCACAAACTACAAACAGGACTTCTTATGACTTTCTTTCACCAATGTCTTTCTTCTTGTCACTCTTCCATAAAGGGCAGATTTGTGGAGAACACGACTAATAGTTGTCCTGTGGACAGATTCTCCCACCTGAGCTGTGGATCTCTGCAGCTCCTCCAGAGTTACCATGGACCTCTTGGCTCTTCTCTGATGAATGTTCTCCTTGCCCGGCCGGTCAGTTTAGGTGGACGGTCATGTCTTGGTAGCTTTGCAGTTGTGCCATACTCTTTCCATTTTCCGATGATGGATTGAACAGAGCTCCGTGAGATGTTCAAAGCTTGGAAGATTATTTTATAACCTAACCCTGCTTTATACTTCTCCACAACTTTATCCCTGACCTGTCTGGTGTGTTCCTTGGCCTTCATGATGCTGTTTGTTCACTAAGGTTCTCCAACAAACCTCTGAGGGCTTCACAGAACAGCTGTATTTATACTGAGATTAAATGACACACAGGTGGACTCTATTTACTAATTAGGTGACTTCTGAAGGCAATTGGTTCCTCTAGATTTTAGTTATCAGAGTAAAGGGGGCTGAATAGAAATCCCCCCCCCCCCCACACTTTTCACATATTTATTTGTATCATTTATTATTTTCCTTCCACTTCACAATTATGTGACACTTTGTGTTGGTCTATCACATAAAATCCCAATAAAATACATTTATGTTTTTGGTTGAAACATGAAAAATGTGGGAAATATCAAGGGGTATGAATACTTTTTCAAGGCACTGTATGTGAATAAATGTGAACTTCTGTTGCCTCTAATGGGATGGAATGGAGACGTTCGATCGCCTGCAGTGTTTTCAGAGTGAGAATCCTCCTGTGTGTTCTGATATTGTCCCCTCCATATCCTCCTGTGTGTTCAGGTTACTCGGTCCCCTGATGGGACTCCTGCAGAGATATACGTTCGTCCTCGCATCGTCCTCGCATCGGCCTCGCATCGTCCTCGCATCGTCCTCACATCGGCCACGCATCGTCCTCACATCGGCCTCGCATCGTCCTCACATCGTCCTCACATCGGCCACGCATCGTCCTCGCATCGTCCTCGCATCGTCCTCACATCGGCCACGCATCGTCCTCGCATCGTCCTCGCATCGTCCTCACATCGTCCTCGCATTGTTCACTGTGTTTAATGAAAACATTTCTCGTCTGTTTGGCTGAACTATGAAATATTCCACAATCCTCCGAGAACAATACAATCCTCCCCACAGCCAAGTTATGAAACCTCCGATCTTCCTGTGAAAGAAAAAAACTGAGCAGCATTGTTCTGTATAGAGAGGCCCAAAATCTTCATCCGTTACCATTTTATCTTCTTCACACGATTCTGTGTGAACGAGACGATTGAATCTCACTCAGGAGGCAGTGCAGACAGCACTGATAATGTTCAGAAACCCCTATCCGTCCAATCAGAATGCTGCAACCCCTATCCATCCAATCAGAATGCTGCAACCCCTATCCGTCCAATCAGAATACTGCAACCCCTATCCATCCAATCAGAATACTGCAACCCCTATCCAATCAGTATACTGCAACCCCTATCCGTCCAATCAGAATACTGCAACCCCTATCCGTCCAATCAGAATGCTGCAACCCCTATCCAATCAGTATACTGCAACCCCTATCCGTCCAATCAGAATGCTGCAACCCCTATCCATCCAATCAGAATGCTGCAACCCCTATCCGTCCAATCAGAATACTGCAACCCCTATCCATCCAATCAGAATACTGCAACCCCTATCCAATCAGTATACTGCAACCCCTATCCGTCCAATCAGAATACTGCAACCCCTATCCGTCCAATCAGAATGCTGCAACCCCTATCCAATCAGAATACTGCAACCCCTATCCGTCCAATCAGAATGCTGCAACCCCTATCCATCCAATCAGAATGCTGCAACCCCTATCCAATCAGTATACTGCAACCCCTATCCGTCCAATCAGAATACTGCAACCCCTATCCGTCCAATCAGAATACTGCAACCCCTATCCGTCCAATCAGAATACTGCAACCCCTATCCGTCCAATCAGAATACTGCAACCCCTATCCGTCCAATCAGAATACTGCAACCCCTATCCGTCCAATCAGAATACTGCAACCCCTATCCATCCAATCAGAATGCTGCAACCCCTAGCCATCCAATCAGAATACTGCAACCCCTATCCGTCCAATCAGAATGCTGCAACCCCTATCCATCCAATCAGAATGCTGCAACCCCTATCCGTCCAATCAGAATACTGCAACCCCTATCTGTCCAATCAGAATGCTGCAACCCCTATCCGTCCAATCAGAATACTGCAACCCCTATCCATCCAATTAGAATGCTGCAACCCCTAGCCGTCCAATCAGAATGCTGCAACCCCTATCCGTCCAATCAGAATACTGCAACCCCTATCCGTCCAATCAGAATGCTGCAACCCCTATCCGTCCAATCAGAATGCTGCAACCCCTATCCGTCCAATCAGAATGCTGCAACCCCTATCCGTCCAATCAGAATACTGCAACCCCTAGCCATCCAATCAGAATTCCGCAATCCTTGCTTTTCCTAGCATTTTATTGGGGATTACTATACTGGGATGTGAGCACAAAGCCCCTCCCATTTATCTCCAAGGAAATAGGAGATGAATAGAATTTATATGGTGGATGGGGGGATTCACCAATGATGAATGGGAGGAGGGGGGTTCACCAATGATGAATGGGAGGGGGGTTCACCAATGATGGATCGGGGCGGGAGTTCACCAATGGTGGATGGGGGCGGGGGTTCACCAATGGTGGATGGGGGCGGGGGTTCACCAATGGTGGATGGGGGCGGGAGTTCACCAATGGTGGATGGGGGCGGGGGTTCACCAATGGTGGATGGGGGCGGGGGTTCACCAATGATAAATATGGGGGGTTCACCAATGGTGGATGGGGGCGGGGGTTCACCAATGATGAATGGGAGGGGGGTTCACCAATGGGGGGGGTTTACGGATGGGGGCTGGGGTTCACCAATGGTGGATGGGGGCGGGAGTTCACCAATGAGGAATGGGAGGGGGGTTCACCAATGGTGGATGGGGACGGGAGTTCACCAATGGTGGATGGGGGGTTCACCAATAATGAATGGGAGGGGGGGTTCACCAATGGTGGATGGGGGCGGGGGTTCACCAGTGGTGGATGGGGGGTTCACCAATAATGAATGGGAGGGGGGGTTCACCAATGGTGGATGGGGGCGGGGGTTCACCAGTGGTGGATGGGGGCGGGGGTTCACCAGTGGTGGATCGGGGCGGGAGTTCACCAATGGTGGATGGGGGCGGGGGTTCACCAATGGTGGATGGGGGGTTCACCAATAATGAATGGGAGGGGGGGTTCACCAATGGTGGATGGGGGCGGGGGTTCACCAGTGGTGGATGGGGGCGGGGGTTCACCAGTGGTGGATCGGGGCGGGAGTTCACCAATGGTGGATGGGGGCGGGGGTTCACCAATGGTGGATGGGGGGTTCACCAATAATTAATGGGAGGGGGGGTTCACCGATGGTGGATGGGGGCGGGGGTTCACCAATGGTGGATGGGGACGGGAGTTCACCAATGGTGGATGGGGGGTTCACCAATAATGAATGGATGGGGGGGTTCACCAGTGGTGGATGGGGGCGTTCACCAATGGTGGATGGGGGGAGGTATGACTCGGCTATGACATTCGCTACAAATCTTTCCCGTCTATGTGACTGACCTGTAAATAATCGATGAAGATCCTTTTCTTGAAGTAGACAATATAGAGAGATTGTAGAAAATATATTGCTGAGATAATTTGCCGTATATTATATTATTTATATAGTATATCTGTCTTGTATATTATCCTTTTGGCCAATGTTTAGCTATTAATAAAAGCAACAAAAAGCCACCTGAGATCCGGCCGTCACCATAGGACAGCAGATTGAGAAGAACATTTAGGACTGTCTGAGTGGCTTCCTCTGAGGAAGGTAACCTGGGCTCACGTGTAACATTAACTTAGGACTTAGCATTGGCCGAGTCTAGACCGGAGCACATGTGCAACTAAAGAGCATCTCAGAAATAAAAGAAAATGGATTTGTTGTCCAGTTTCCAGACTTGTATTAAATCCCATGGAATAGCTGAGTTCTGTCTATTCAGTTTGATGGCTGCTCGGGGATCCGGGTTATGAGCACAGCAGTAGCAAATCTCAAAGTTCAGACCGGCCAAAAACTGAGTCAGCCTGTAATCAATTCCGAGTTTAAAGATCTCGTCCTCCCAGAGTGGAAACATTTTGGGTAGACAATAAAAAACATCCCCCCTCCCCCCTCACAAAGACGTCTTCCACCCCTCAGCCCCCCAAAGCTTCTGTCCTTTTGGGATTTACGGAGATGAGTTCTCAACTTCTCCTACCTATCACAGCTGATATGAGGGGACTCTTGTTGGGGGGTTATGAGGGGAGAGCTCCAAGCCAGGGGTGAGATTGTGCCTTGGAAGTCACAAGTTATAAGACAGTTGTGGGTGATATCTCCGGAGCAGTGGGTGAAAGGGTACAGAGAGCAGTTGTGTAAATCGGCCTTTCTCAAACTTGTTAACACAGAGGAACCCTTTAAAATTCCAGTCTTAGGGAACCTTTCTAATAATTACTCTATCTACAGTTCATGGTATGTTAGTGTGATGGCCGCAGAAGAATGCTCCTCACGTTTGTGGGTTGTTGGGAAGGAGCCCCATCTTACAGATGGCTAAACTGATCATTGGTGTCACTGGTTACTTATCTAAGAGACAGAAATTTCCCATTGCTCGACGAACCCCTACCAACCACTGGAGGAATCCCCACCAACCACTCGAGGAACCCCCACCAACCACTCGAGGAACCCCCACCAACCACTCGAGGAATCCCCACCAACCACTCGAGGAACCCCTACCAACCACTCGAGGAACCCCCATCAACCACTCGAGGAACCCCCACCAACCACTCGAGGAATCCCCACCAACCACTCGAGGAACCCCTACCAACCACTCGAGGAACCCCCATCAACCACTCGAGGAACCCCCACCAACCACTCGAGGAATCCCCACCAACCACTCGAGGAACCCCTACCAACCACTCGAGGAACCCCCATCAACCACTCGAGGAACCCCTACCAACCACTTGAGGAACCCCTACCAACCACTTGAGGAACCCCTTCCAACCACTCGAGGAATCCCCACCAACCACTCGAGGAACCCCCACCAACCACTCGAGGAACCCCCACCAACCACTCGAGGAATCCCCACCAACCACTCGAGGAACCCTCACCAACCACTCGAGGAACCCTCACCAACCACTCGAGGAACCCCTACCAACCACTCGAACGCCTACCAACCACTTCAGGAACCCCACCAACCACTCGAGGAACCCCCATCAACCACTCGAGGAACCCCTACCAACCACTCGAGGAACCCCTACCAACCACTCGAGGAACCCCTACCAACCACTCGAGGAACCCCTACCAACCATTCGAGGAACCCCTACCAACCACTCGAGGAATCCCCACCAACCACTCAAGGAATCCCCACCAACCACTCGAGGAACCCCCACCATCCACTCGAGGAACCCCCATCAACCACTCGAGGAACCCCCATCAACCACTCGAGGAACCCCCATCAACCACTCGAGGAACCCTCATCAACCACTCGAGGAACCCCTACCAACCACTCGAGGATCCCCCACCAACCACTCAAGGAACCTCCATTAACCACTCGAGGATCCCCCACCAACCACTCGAGGATCCCCCACCAACCACTCGAGGAACCCCCACCATCCACTCGAGGAACCCCCACCATCCAAACGAGGAACCCCCACCAACCACTCGAGGTACCCCCACCAACAACCCGAGGAACCCCCACCAACCACTCGAGGAACCCCCACCAACCACTTGAGGAACCCCACCAACCACTTGAGGAACCCCACCAACCACTCAAGGAACCCCCACCAACCACTCGAGGAACCCCACCAACCACTCAAGGAACCCCTAGCAACCACTTGAGGAACCCCACTTGACAAAGGCTGGTTTAAATCTTTTAGTATGTACATGGTAGACCTGATGTGGCTTCTATTTTCATAAAAATGCTGAATTTACACATTTAAAGTCCATCTAAAGATTTTTGATCTTCCTGCTCCATATATTTAAAACAATAAACATAATACAACCCTTAAAGTGATCCTAAACACACGCTGTGTAATGTACATTTTCCCTTCAATCTCTATATGGGGATGACGGCTTTGTAATTATTTATATAAAAGAAAAAACATTTATTCCCTTTTTCCTAATGGATATCCAGCTGTCACATGACCCAACTCTCTCCCGGCCTGTCTGCAGGGAAACATAAGTAGGAGGAGCTTCTATTCCTCTGCTGCTGGTCACATGTTCAAAATGTAAAAAAAAACAGTCTTTGCAATAAAGAGTAAAAATAAATAATACAAATAAACTGTTTTAAATTGTCATATAAATATACAGTGGAGAGGGAAAGTATTCAGACCCCTTTAATAGTTTCACTCTTTGTTATATTGCAGCCATTTGCTAAAATCATTTAAGTTCATTTTTTTCCTCATTAATGTACACACAGCACCTCATATTGTACACACAGCGCCCCATATTGTACACACAGCGCCCCATATTGTACACACAGCACCCCGTATTGTACACACAGCACCCCATATTGTACAAACAGCCCCCCATATTGTACACACAGCCCCCCATATTGTACACACAGCCCCCCATATTATACACACAGCACCCCATATTGTACACACAGCCCCCCATATTGTACACACAACACCTCATATTGTACACACAGCACCCCATATTGTACACACAGCCCCCCATATTGTACACACAACACCCCATATTGTACACACGGCACCCCCATATTGTACACACGGCACCCCATATTGTACACACAGCACCCCATATTGTACACACAGCACCCCATATTGTACACACAGCACCCCATATTGTACACACAGCACCCCATATTGTACACACAGCACCTCATATTATACACACAGCCCCCCATATTGTACACACAGCGCCCCATATTGTACACACAGCACCTCATATTGTACACACAGCCCCCCATATTGTACACACAGCACCCCATATTGTACACACGGCACCCCCATATTGTACACACAGCACCTCATATTGTACACACAGCCCCCCATATTGTACACACAGCCCCCCATATTGTACACACAGCGCCCCATATTGTACACACAGCACCTCATATTGTACACACAGCCCCCCATATTGTACACACAACACCCCATATTGTACACACGGCACCCCCATATTGTACACACAGCCCCCCATATTGTACACACGGCACCCCCATATTGTACACACAGCCCCCCATATTGTACACACAGCCCCCCATATTGTACACACAGCGCCCCATATTGTACACACAGCACCTCATATTGTACACACAGCCCCCCATATTGTACACACAACACCCCATATTGTACACACGGCACCCCCATATTGTACACACAGCACCCCATATTGTACACACAGCACCCCATATTGTACACACAGCACCCCATATTGTACACACAGCACCCCATATTGTACACACAGCACCCCATATTGTACACACAGCACCTCATATTATACACACAGCCCCCCATATTGTACACACAGCGCCCCATATTGTACACACAGCACCTCATATTGTACACACAGCCCCCCATATTGTACACACAGCACCCCATATTGTACACACGGCACCCCCATATTGTACACACAGCACCTCATATTGTACACACAGCCCCCCATATTGTACACACAGCCCCCCATATTGTACACACAGCGCCCCATATTGTACACACAGCACCTCATATTGTACACACAGCCCCCCATATTGTACACACAACACCCCATATTGTACACACGGCACCCCCATATTGTACACACAGCCCCCCATATTGTACACACGGCACCCCCATATTGTACACACAGCCCCCCATATTGTACACACAGCACCTCATATTGTACACACAGCACCCCATATTGTACACACAGCCCCCCATATTGTACACACAGCCCCCCATATTGTACACACAGCACCTCATATTGTACACACAGCCCCCCATATTGACAGAAAAACACAGAATTGTTGACATTTTTGCAGATTTATTAGAAAAGAAAACCTGAAATATCACATGCTCCTAAGTATTCAGACCCTTTGCTGTGACACTCATATATATAACTCAGGTGCTGTCCATTTCTTCTGATCATCCTTGAGATGGTTCTACACCTTCATTTGAGTCCAGCTGTGTTTGATTATACTGATTGGACTTGCTTAGGAAAGCCACACACCTGTCTATATAAGATCTTACAGTTCACAGTGCATGTCAGAGCAAATGAGAATCATGAGGTCAAAGGAACTGCCTGAAGAGCTCAGAGACAGAATTGTGGCAAGGCACAGAGCTCAGAGACAGAATTGTGACAAGGCACAGAGCTCAGAGACAGAATTGGGGCAAGGCACAGAGCTCAGAGACAGAATTGTGACAAGGCACAGAGCTCAGAGACAGAATTGTGACAAGGCACAGATCTGTCCAAGGTTACAAAAACATTTCTGCTGCACTTAAGGTTCCTAAGAACACAGTGGCCTCCATAATCCTTCAATGGAAGACGTTTGGGACGACCAGAACCCTTCCTAGAGCTGGCCGTCCGGCCAGACTGAGCTATCGGGGGAGAAGAGCCTTGGTGAGAGAGGTAAAGAAGAACCCAAAGATCACTGTGGCTGAGCTCCAGAGATGCAGTCAGGAGATGGGAGAAAGTTGTAGAAAGTCAACCATCACTGCAGCCCTCCACCAGTCGGGGCTTTATGGCAGAGTGGCCATAAAGATTTTAGCTGTGTGTACAATATGGGGGGCTGTGTGTACAATATGAGGTGCTGTGTGTACAATATGGGTGCTGTGTGTACAATATGGGGGGGCTGTGTGTACAATATGGGGGGCTGTGTGTACAATATGGGGTGCTGTGTGTATAATATGGGGTGTGTATACAATATGGGGTGCTGTGTGTACAATATGGGGTGCTGTGTGTACAATATGGGGTGCTGTGTGTACAATATGGGGTGCTGTGTGTACAATATGGGGTGCTGTGTGTACAATATGAGGTGCTGTGTGTACAATATGGGGTGATGTGTGTACAATATGGGGGGCTGTGTATACAATATGGGGTGCTGTGTGTACAATATGGGGTGCTGTGTGTACAATATGGGGTGCTGTGTGTATAATATGGAGTGCTGTGTGTACAATATGAGGTGCTGTGTGTACAATATGGGGTGCTGTGTGTACAATATGAGGTGCTGTGTATACAATATGAGGTGCTGTGTGTACAATATGGGGTGCTGTGTGTACAATATGGGGGGGCTGTGTGTACAATATGGGGGGGCTGTGTGTACAATATGGGGTGCTGTGTGTATAATATGGGGGGCTGTGTGTACAATATGGGGGGATGTGTGTACAATATGGGGGGATGTGTGTACAATATGGGGTGCTGTGTGTACAATATGAGGTGCTGTGTGTACAATATGGAGTGCTGTGTGTACAATATGGGGGGCTGTGTGTACAATATGGGGGGCTGAGTGTACAATATGGGGAGCTGTGTGTACAATATGAGGTGCTGTGTGTACAATATGGGGTGCTGTGTGAACATTGAGGAAAAAAATGAACTTAAATTATTTTAACAAATGGCTGCAATATAACAAAGAGTGAAAAATTGAAGGGGGTCTGAATACTTTCCCTCCCCACTGTATTTTTGAAATCAAATCTTTATTATTTTTTGTCAGGCTGTGTCACGCCACTCCAGCCTGTGTCTTAGAACAAGAGGGAGGTGAATCCTCCATCAATCTACATGTAATATTCCCCTCCCCCCATTGTGTTTAGCTGGTTAGTGGACATGGAGGAGGAGGGAGGGAGGGGCCTGTCACTGTGTATACGCCCACATGTGTGACTTTATAGTCACATGGGCTGCTCAGATGTGATAGGGAGGAAATGCTCAGCATAGAAACTATAAGAAAACTGAGCATGTGCAGAGCGGCCACCACAGCTTCAAAGTCCCTAGCTGCACTGGGCACATGCACAGAAGGGGGCGATAGAGAGCAGCAGGATCAACCAGGATTTTTGCAGAATGCAGAAAAGGAATCTCATAGTGATGAGGATGACCAGCATGGAATACGCCATTTATTCATCGTATTTTATGATGGGGTTTAGTGACACTTTAATACAGAAATCTTGGATGGACCAAAGCATGACATCACTGGCCCTTTCTCTTCTTGGCTGGCTTCATTGGTGGGCAGCTCTTGCTGTAGCTTAAAAGGTGACTATTGCAGTTAAAGCTGCTTTTTTTTTTCTTACTTCCATATTTTTCGGGGAACATCCAGCTGGAGTTTTAATTTTTGTTAAGCTTTTGGTATTGTGGGTAAGAAGGAGCGGTGGTATCTCATGGTATCTCATGTTGTCGGGTATCTGGTGTGGTCACCTCCTATAGCACCTTCTTTGTATGTCATTATCCGGCCGGCCCCTCCTAGACGCTCTTCTGAATCATAAATTAGGAGCCGTGGAAAGACTTGCTGATACCAATGTTGTTTTTTGGCCTTTTAACACATCAGCTCCATATAATTCATTCCCAACTATCTCATGGCTGGTTTCAGGCTGTTGTTTTAACACGGATATTTTTCTTGAGAAGAAGACAATGTTCCAAAAAGTAACACATGTTTTAAATGTCAGTTGTGTTCTTTAAACATGACCCTGAGAATAAAACAAACCCCATTTCAGCAGCATATAAATAATCCGAGCATTCCGAAGCAGATCATCGGTTGAAGGATTTCGGCATCTTTCTGCTTCAGAGAATGGTCCAGAAACTTCCACATAGTCCGGTTTCTAAAGACTTCTCCTCTCGTTATCACTTGCCTGGCTATTTGGCAACTGCTCATGTGTCTAGAGCAGCCTTTTCAACCTTCTTACCCCAGAGGAACCCTTTATAAACTTTCCATATTTCGGGGAACCTCTGCTAAAAACAGTTCATTGGTGGCCATTGGGAAGAATGCCCCCCCCCCCTACATTGCTGACCAGAATGTCACCCCTAGAAACAGATAAAAAGATAATTGGTGTTGTGCCGATGGTTCTTTCAAGTGACACCAGAACTATGCAGGTTTCCTCAAATGGGAAGTCAATCAGCCAAGGTTTAAGGACCCCCTTCTAAGCCCAGGAGTAAACCCTATGGTTCTGGGGAACCCTGGTGGAGAATGGCTGGTCTAGAGAGATCTTGGGACCTGAGTGAAGTGACATGATCCCCTTCACCTCTAAGCATTGAGATTTAGAAAAAATTCAAATGAGCCCATTCAATGGTTTCCAGTTCTCCAATTCCACCAATTACAAGCGACAGTCCAGAAGGGTTGCTCTGGAAGTGTTTAGCGTGGTGTTCATGATGCTGCACCCAGTGAGTGCCGAAATCAGAAGGATGAACTCTTTATAGGTAAGAATTTGGATTTTGGCCGCTGTTTGTTGATCATTGTTCCTGTGCGGCAGGATAAATGGACTCAGATTGGGGTAGACATAGTTCACACCTCTTATATGTATGGGCAGCCTGGAGTGCGGCGGCTGCATGTCGGGTTTTTAATTTACATGAAAAAATCATATGACTGCTCTAAACTACTTTCCCATAGATTATCATATTCTGTTCTTGGACCTTTTTGAGTGTGACATCATTCAATCTTCACCGCTATATGAAGCCCTGATGAAGGGGGGTGTCTTAGAACCCCTGAAACATATTGATTTGTTTCTTTTAGATATTGAAATAAAAATATTCAGAGATTTAGCCATTGTTGTGGAGCTCCTTCTGGTCAGTCTGGTAGGCCCAAAAGGGAAATTCCTATGCAAGGCAAAGAGGATGACTTGTGAAGTTGTTGGCTCCCATATCATCCAGTCTTGTATTGTTTGTACAGAGATTTCTTAGGATGGGACCTGCAGTGTACATTGGGTTGGTTAGCTTGTTATAGGCTTTCTAGTAGACTGTAGGTTGGCTGGTGTATGTCAGTCCCATTAAATGGAAAGAGGTTTTGGAAAGCTGGCCACATCCCTAGTACAACATTGAGGAGAAACTCCCCTGGAAACAAACAGAACTGTTAGGGCTCAAAGAATGTAGAGACGCAAGCTGGACCGAGTGTAGATTCAAAAGATTTATTAGTATCAAAAGTTAAAAAGTAATGATAAAAGACATTAAACAATGTTACATTGTATATAAATCAAACGCCAACATGTTTCGGAGTCCTGTATGCTCCTTCTTCAGGGAAGGTTTGAACAATCTTGGTAAATGTCTTCTATAAAATAAAACACATATTAGAACATAGTCACAGTCACCAATTTTTAATGGTTCAAAGAATGTCGGGCAAAATGGTCGGCCCTCACGCATGTTCACTTCATCAAATCTGGCCCTCTTCCAAAAAAGTTTGGGCACCCCTGGTGTAAGGGGTACAAGAAATCGGCTCAGGCAGGGCCCACGGGGTGTACACAGAGACAGGACCCCGAAACATGTTGGCGTTTAGTTTATATACAATTTCTACCATTGTGCATTGATTGGTGCTGTCCTGTGCCTTGCGGCCACTGACCGTTCAATTCTATGTAACGTTGTTTAATGTTCTACCGTTTCCCCGAAAATAAGACCTAGCGTGATTGTCAGTGATGGCTGCAATATAAGCCCTACCCCCCAAATAAGCCCTACCCTGTTTCCCCGAAAATAAGCCCTACCCTGAAAATAAAACCTACAAGGACTATAACTAGGGATTATTTGGGGGGAAGGGCTTATATTGCAGCCATTACCGACAATCACGCTAGGTCTTATTTTCGGGGAAACAGGGTATTTCAGGTACTTATATAGCGCCGTCAATTTTCGCAGCGCTTTACATATACATTGTACATTCACATCGGTCCCGACCCTCAAGGAGCTTCCAATCTAAGGGTCCCAACTCACATTCATATACTAGGGACAATTTAGACAGAAGCCAATTAACCTCCCAGCATGTCTTTGTAGTGTGGGAGAAAACCGGAGTACCCGGAGGAAACCCGGACAGCCACAGGGGGGACATGCAAACTCCAGGCCACTATCTTTTATCATTACTTTTTAACTTTTGATACTAATAAATCTTTTGAATCTACACTTGGTCCAGCTTGCGTCTGTCCACTCATTGAGCCCTGAAAGTCCCGTTGGTTTCCAGGCGAGTTTCTATGTCAGTCCCATTATTCACTTTAGCGAATAGGAAAGACCAATCCCCTGCGCTCAAGAGAAGTGTCTGTTCAGAGACTGGCACAGGCTTTGCCGCCCCCTATGGGCTGGGGATTGGCTCTGAGATAGAGGGGTTCTCCCCTTGAAACACGCCAGTCTTTTTGAGGGTCTTCTCAAGTCCGGGACTTGTCTAGGTGACCAGGTCGTTTTGAGTGCAATGTGCTGTGCCTGTTTGCTGATGTCCATTTTTTTTAACACAATTCACAAGGGGACTGCACTAGGCTGGCGCCCCCTCTGTTCCTTGTTTTTCATCATTATTCACTTTTATAGGGTGTAAGTAGGTCACAATTTTCTTTTCAGTAGGCTTTTATGAAGGTTTTACAGAGGTTTGCAGGTATGCAACAGTACACTTGTCCCACCCAAGTCAAATAATGTGACTGGGAACAATGAGGCGCCCCTGCACTAACAGGTAACAATCAGAAGGTTTTATGGAAGAAATAGGTTAGGAGATGAAGGCCCTATAAGGGTTTCTGTGGCCTTGAGGGTGTTGTAGTCATCAGATGCAGGTGTGTGTGGAGCAGGGAGGGGGACTCATGTAAACGGTTTGGTTTTTAGGGGTACATGTGTATATGGAAAGGTGGGGGGGGAGCGATAGGAGAAGATAAAGACAGAGTGGGGAGGGGATGGAGGGAGAGGTGAGGGTAGTGCAGTTGTCCAGGTTTCTGGAGAGCTAGAAAAGACCGAGCTTCCAATCTTCCAATGGGCTCTTCAATTCATACCCAGGGTGCCAAACCATGTCTTATGGAGTTGGCTTTGTACACTGGGGGGGCACAGTCATGTCTTTATGGAGCTGGTTTTGTACATGGAGGGGGGGGGGCACAGTCATGTCTTTATGGGGCTGGTTTTGTACATGGAGGGGGGGGGGGCACAGTCATGTCTTTATGGAGCTGGCTTTGTACACGGGGGGGGGGCACAGTCATGTCTTTATGGGGCTGGCTTTGTACACGGGGGGGGGGGGGGGGCACAGTCATGTCTTTATGGAGATGGCTTTGTACACGGGGGGGGGGGGGGGGGCACAGTCATGTCTTTATGGGGCTGGTTTTGTACATGGAGGGGGGGGGCACAGTCATGTCTTTATGGGGCTGGCTTTGTACACGGGGGGGGGGGGGCACAGTCATGTCTTCATGGAGCTGGCTCTGTACACCAGGGGGGGGGGCACAGTTATGGTGGAACAGAAAAGGGTCTTCACCAAACTGTTACCACAAGGTTGGAAGTACAATTGTCTCCAATGTCTTTGTATGATGGAGGATTACCAGGACCTTTCACTGGAGACCCCTGAACCCATCATTTGTAGGGGGGCTCACATACTGTATCCCACCATATCCAGAAATTCTACTCTAAGTATACAACTAGACATGAGAGAGATGGTGTTCAGATGTTTTATTTGCTAAACAATCTTTCTGTAGAATGGTGATTGTATAAATCTACACACAGCGATTGGAAAGCCATAGTAATGTGAGAAGTAGGGAGAGCCGGGACGATCGGGAATTGGTTTGGGAGGAGGAGGGGGAGTATTAGGAATTCTGTACAATATGTCTCTTCAGATGTCCCATATTTCTCTTTTCCTGGAGGGGTACCTCTCACTCGCTTCCTCCTAGATATATAGTATATGACACCAAAAGTGAAATGTGGCTTTGCGTTGTCTTTGTTTTCGGAGGCTTCCCAATGCCGGGTGAAGATGGAGGCCAGTTTTAGCCTCCATCCTGTTTCCGCTCAGGAAATCCTTATTGTAAGGAAAGGCAAGGTGTGCAGGGACACGAACTTACTTTGAACCCTCCGTCTGAGGCAGGTGATCGTAGCACAATTGTTTGTGTGTGCTGCAAATGATATGCCGCTCGGGTTCAAGCAGAGTTCAGCCAGGAACCCCACATGACGGTAAAACCTCCTCTGGACGGCTTCTCAGAGTGAGCACATTTGCCAAAATACCTGCAAGACATCTGCATGGCGGTGTTCACCGCACAGACTGGAGACCCCAGGACCGTCCAATCACAATCTGCAGAATGCAGTTCATGTTACCATAGGAATGAATAACTGGGAAATAATACTGATTAGCAGAATATTGAAATGGGAGGCGGCCGTGTATTTTGTAAGCCGGTTTCACCGTCATCCAGTTGGGTTTTGCACAGAGAGACAGCAAAATAAAATACAATTTAATACAATGATGTATTGTAGAGAAAAACCATGAAGTATGTTTCCAGCACAGCTAGTATGAGTACCCGAAGTCTGTATTTATGTTATTTCTCTGGTAATCATCTGGGGTAGAATGCAGAGAGGGGGACACCATTCTCGGCTATTTAGGAGGCCGTTGCTTTGCCCGGCGCGGTCCGACCTTCGCTGGCCATACACTAGTAGAGTATCATTTGAGAATTTTGGTTGTTTGGAATGTTTGTTCTGTTTTCTGATGGTTGGTGGGCTCCAAACGATGATCGTTATCCACTCCGGTGAGTCAGCCACAGTGGGCCTTACAGGTTCAGGGCTGCAGCATACCCACTGGGGGAACCCTGTTCCTGAAGGATCCTTATGCCCACCAGAGAGGGTTTAGATTGGTTGGGACATGACCCCTGAATTCTGCCTGGCACTCTCCAGCTTGTCTGCAGGGCATGTTCTGGAGAACAGAGTATCTTCTGGAGAACAGGGCATCTTCTGGAGAACATGGGCATCTTCTGGAGAACAGGGTATCTTCTGGAGAACATGGGCATCTTCTGGAGAACATGGGCATCTTCTGGAGAACAGGGTATCTTCTGGAGAACAGGGTATCTTCTGGAGAACAGGGCATCTTCTGGAGAACAGGGCATGTTCTGGAGGACAGGGCATGTTCTGGAGGACAGGGCATCTTCTGGAGAACTGCTGCAGTTTGTGAGTACCCCTTGCTGGGCCTATACATTTGCACTTGGCAGCATGGTGGATCATAGGCGCAGTGGGAGTGGTCCTGTGTGACTTCTTGGCTCCTTATCCACTCTCAGTTCTGTGGCAGTTTGCAGTGTCTCTTCCCAAGGGCCTGACAGCCTGGACAATTGTCCCCTTCTAGAGTCCTCACGTCCTTGAAGTCTTCCCCAAATCCTCCAAGCATGACCTCCTGCCTTGCCTTATCCAGGGAGCAATTTTCTGCAACCATATGGCAAAAACCACCTCCAAGATAGCGGACTCAGAACACAGGGGGCGCAAGCGTGCTTCTTCATTCTCAATATACTTCAGAGTCTCTCTGAATTGCCTGCAGCTATCTCTGTGTACCCAGCTGAGGAAGAGGAGAAATGTAACCTGTCCTGTTTTTAGATGAGTTTTTGCCTCAGGGGCCTCAGTCTGCTGACATTACACCCAGGCTTAAGGATACCATTTCAGTCCTGATTGACACAGTGCATTCCTGTGCAGAGCTGGAGCAACCTGCCTCTAACTTTCTAAGGTCACCAGTCTGGGCTCCCTCAGAAGTCCCCAACCTGCCACAACCTCAATCCTGAGGGGTTTTCTCAACAAAAGTGGAGTTACTCTTTAGGTGCATTGGCCGGTATAGAAGAATTTACAGCTAGAGATGTGATGCCACCTCTGGAGGTGTGGTTGGTGTTTGATAATGTTGGGTACACTCCTGCCTTGTGACTAATTTAGAATACGGTATATCACGGTTTTATCTGTTTAATGAGATTAATACTGTCAGCTGGTGATTTGTTGTCTAATGGTCGGAGGAATGTGACTCGCCTTCATTCTTTCATTGGCTCTGAAACTGTAACACAGGTTGTCCAGAAAATCCCTACAAATATAAATGAAAGTATTGAGTGTCTGATGCAGCGTGGAGCCGTCCTGTCTCCTGGACAAGGTGCGTCAGGTATGACACCGCCTCACCTCGGTGCTCCATAAACCCATCCGCTGGAAGCTTCCCTTCATTTTCTGTGAGATCAGCACTAGACGGTCAGACCTGAGGAAGGTTGGGGGTGAAGAAATCCATTACCATCAGTACTTTCTAAAATAGCATTAGATAATAGTCACTTTGGAAACATACAACCCTCTTCAGAGATCTGTCTTCACTTGATTATCATTAAACTCCAAATCCACTCCGATTGAATGTTCTATGAAAGTAAAACATGAAAACTTCCACTCTGTATATATTTATACCTTGTAATCCTCGGGGTCATCCTGCATGTCTTTGGCTCAGCACAGACCCATCATGTGCACAGGCTGCAATCTTAGGCTGGCCATACACACACAGATTTCGTTTTCTTTTAGATAGTTGGTAAGACACCAATAAAGACATTACCATTGTCGATATCTCTGTACATTTTGTTTTTTGAATTTATCTACATTCCCCGCTAACGACACCAACTTTGGAAGGAAGATCCGCATCCTTACTGCTCTAACAGTAAAGACCCCCTTACACAGTTTAAGAATGAACCACTTTTCATCCAAATTCATTGTATGGCCATGTGTCTTCCATCCCCAAAACTGAGCTCTTCCATCCCCCATAACTGGGGCACTCCAGCCCTCCATAACTGAGCTCCTCCATCCCCCATAACTGAGCTTCTCCATCCCCCATAACTGAGCTTCTCCATCCCCCATAACTGAGCTCCTCCATCCCCCATAGCTTAGGTTCTCCATCCCCATAACAGAGGTCCTCCATCCCCCATAGTTGAGGTCCTCCATCCCCCCATAACTGGGGTACTCCATCCTTCCATAACTGAGCTCCTCCACCCCCATAATTGAGCTCCTCCATGCCCCATAACTGGGGCACTCCAGCCCTCCATAACTGAGTGTCTCCATCCCCCATAGCTGAGGTCCTTCATATCTCATAACTGGGGCACTCCATCCTCCTTAACTGAGCTCCTCCATCTCCCATAGCTGACCCCCCCCCCCCAAACAACTGGGGTATTCCATCCCGCATAGCCAAGGTCATCCATCCCCTCATAACTGGGGTACTCCATCCTTCCATAACTGAGCTTCTCCATCCCCCATAGCTAAGGTCCTCCATCCCCCCATAACTCGGGTACTCCATCCTTCCATAACTGAGCTCCTCCATCCCCCATAACTGAGCTCCTCCATCCCCCCTAACTGGGGTACTCCATCCTTCCATAACTGAGCTTCTCCATCCCCCATAGCAAAGGTCCTCCACCCCCCATAACTGGGGTACTCCATCCTTCCATAACTGAGCTCCTCCATCCCCCATAACTGAGCTCCTCCATCCCCCCTAACTGGGGTACTCCATCCTTCCATAACTGAGCTTCTCCATCCCCCATAGCTAAGGTCCTCCATCCCCCCATAACTGGGGTACTCCATCCTTCCATAACTGAGCTCCTCCATCCCCCATAACTGAGCTCCTCCATCCCCCCTAACTGGGGTACTCCATCCTTCCATAACTGAGCTTCTCCATCCCCCATAGCAAAGGTCCTCCACCCCCCATAACTGGGGCACTCCATCCTTCTTGACTGAGGTCCTCCATCCTTCCAATAATGTTATGACAAGTTTTTAGATCTGTTCAGAGAGTCAACTATATGATCTTATAGGTAGATGGAGAGATCCGGAGTTCAGAGTCCTGTTTTTTTTTTTTTTGTTTTTTTTTACAGGTGCAAAGATAAATTTGGGGGTGTTCCGCGCAGATGGTTGCGTGTGTACGATGATGAGAGCCGCTGCCTCCACTGAGACACCTACCTAGATCGAGTCTGTTCAGAGAGAAAATCGGGGAAAATATTTTCCCTGATTTTATTTCTTAAAGGTGCAGCTAATGTGTATTGATATAAAATGAAGGGTCGTTTATAAAATGTGTGGGGAGAAGGATATAGGTCTAAGAGGTGAATGTTGAGGATGCAAAAATGGAGAGATGATTGGAGAAAGAATACAGGAAACAAGAAGGTGGGGGGAAGGGTGCAAGAGACCTAGGGGTGAAGAGAAAGGGGATCCCAGGGGGTCAGCGCTCTGTAAAGTTAAATGGACAACAGAGTGTCCTTGAATCTTGAGGGTTGGGAATTTGATATCCAAGTCTGCTAAATGAGGAGAAATTTGGCGTGGGAATTTTTGGGGGTTTTTTTTTGGCCTGTAGACTGAATAAAAAATATCCATCAGATTCCTCCAGCCACGCCATATAGCAGAGATGGTGAATCTTCCACTGTGGTCATTGTATTCTGACAACTGGCACTGACCTCTTTTAGAATACCTGGAGAGCGGCTGCATGTGATTGGATGATGGATTCGGCTGACCGTTTTCTCCCCGGTTCCTTTGATATTTCGGTGGGGGGATGTGGGTGTTGATAGGGCCACCCACAAAGTTGAATTTGATAAGTGTAGCCCTTCAGGGAGAGTGCCTATAGATTTGTGTATAAAAATATGGCGAAACAAATGTGGGAAAACCACTTTTATGTGAATTTAAGTGTAAAGACTATAGTGGGGGAAGGGTTAGACCCTCTGCCAAGTATTTTATTATCTGCATCCCTGCTTAGAAGATTCATCCTTCATTTGCCCTGCTGACCATTGTTACCGAGACAGACAGTGAGAGGAAATACGAAATTTTAAAGTTGTCAGCTAAAATCTTCCAATGGAGAAGATGTTTTGGTGACAACCGTTCAAGAGGTCCAAGAGGTTACATACATACAGCAAAAAATAAAATAAAAAAACTACCTGATAATGGTTCTAATCCCTTCCTACTGTAAAAAAAAAAAAAAAAAAGTTTTGGCTCTACATACACTCTTTGAAAATAGGTAACGTTATCTGTTGTAATTATTTTATTTTATGAGTGAAACCGCCGTGTGGCTTCTTGTAACGAGAGCAGCAAACTGATCTCTATAGCTGGGACTTGGCCCTAAGCCTGTCTGCAATGAACACATAAGAACATTATATAATTGTTGGTGGAAATCTTACGTTCACCCTGTAATTATATAGTATCCATTTCTCTTTGTATACTCCCCATGTCAATGAAGGGGATTTCATTTCATAAATAGTCACTGTACTTTTTATTCTACATTTCTGAACCACACCTAATGGTTGCTGAAACTTGAGGAGGTAGACGAGATTTCTGAAGGTGTTGAATGTCCATACCCAACGTGTGATCTTCCCGTCCTTCCTCTAGTGTCCTCTGTGTGATCTTCCCAACCTTTCTCCAGTGCCCTCTGTGTGATATTCCCGACCTTCCTCCAGTGTCCTCTGTGTGATCTTCCTCTAGTGTCCTCTCTGTGATTTTCCCGACCTTTCTCCAGTGTCCTCTGTGTGATCTTCCTCCAGTGTCCTCTGTGTGATCTTCCCGATTTTCCTCCAGTGTCCTCTGTGTGATCTTCCGGACCTTCCTCCAGTGTCCTCTGTGTGATCTTCCCGACCTTCCTCCAATGTCCTCTGTGTGATCTTCCTCCAGTGTCCTCTGTGTGATCTTCCCGATCTTCCTCCAGTGTCCTCTGTGTGATCTTCCCGATCTTCCTCCAGTGTCCTCTGTATGATCTTCCCAACTTTCCTCCAGTGTCCTCTGTATGATCTTCCCAACTTTCCTCCAGTGTCCTCTGTATGATCTTCCCAACTTTCCTCCAGTGTCCTCTGTGTGATCCTCCTGACCTTCCTCCAGTTTCCTCTGTGTAATCTTCTAAACTTTCCTCCAGTGTCCTCTGTATGATCTTCCCTACTTTCTTCCTAGTGTCCTCTGTGTCATCTTCCCGATCTTCCTCCAGTGTCCTCTGTGTGATCTTCCTGATTTTCCTCCAGTATACTCTGTTTGATCTTTCTGACTTTTCTCCACTGTCCTCTGTATGATCTTCCCTACTTACTTCCTAGTGTCCTCTGTGTCATCTTCCCGATCTTCCTCCAGTGTCCTCTGTGTGATCTTCCTGATTTTCCTCCAGTATCCTCTGTTTGATCTTTCTGACTTTTCTCCACTGTCCTCTGTATGATCTTCCCTACTTACTTCCTAGTGTCCTCTGTGTCATCTTCCCGATCTTTCTCCAGTGTCCTCTGTGTGATCTTCCTGATTTTCCTCCAGTGTCCTCTGTGTGATCTTTCTGACCTTCCTCCAGTATCCTCCGTTTGATCTTCCCAACTTTCCTCCAGTGTCCTCTGTATGATCTTCCCAACTTTCCTCCAGTGTCCTCTGTGTGATCCGCCTGACCTTCCTCCAGTTTCCTCTGTGTAATCTTCTAAACTTTCCTCCAGTGTCCTCTGTATGATCTTCCCTACTTTCTTCCTAGTGTCCTCTGTGTCATCTTCCCGATCTTCCTCCAGTGTCCTCTGTGTGATCTTCCTGATTTTCCTCCAGTATCCTCTGTTTGATCTTTCTGACTTTTCTCCACTGTCCTCTGTATGATCTTCCCTACCTACTTCCTAGTGTCCTCTGTGTCATCTTTCCGATCTTTCTCGTGTCCTCTGTGTGATCTTTCTGACCTTCCTCCAGTATCCTCCGTTTGATCTTCCCTACCTTCTTCCTATTGTCCTCTGTGTCATCTTCCCGATCTTCCTCCAATGTCCTCTGTGTGATCTTCCTGGCTTTCCTCCAGTGTCCTCTATATTATCTTCCTAACCTTCCTCCTGTGTCCTCTGTTTGATCCCTCTGAACTTTCTCCAGTGTCCTCTATATTATCTTCCTAACCTTCCTCCTGTGTCCTCTGCGTGATCCTTCTGAACTTTCCCTCTGCGGGATCTTCCCAACCGTCCAGTGTCCTCGATGTAATCTGCGCTGTCACAGGACATTAATATATTTAGCGGAGGTGTAAGAGTAGAGGCACAATGTGTTTTTTTTAGAGTGTCAGCTCTGCGGTTTAACTTTTTTCCATCTGCAAAATAAGGAGCTGATTAAAGACCAGCTGCCTCTGGAATTCTTTCAGTTTTTGCATGGTTGCTGGCAAGCAGGTTTGCCAACCCAAAAAGTATTTTTTTGATATACAACTGCCGAAAAAATCACGGACAGCTTAAAGCAACCCTTTACTTTGCCAGTGAAAACAAGAAAGGGCGGTGGGACTTTAAATGAGACAGCTGACAGGTTGGGGTTGGGAATGAAATGCAATTTATTGCGTATAATTCGTACTGATATGTCTTACATATGGAAGGGTACCTGTGCATGTGCACCAAGTCTATCCTATATACATACATGCATAAAAACAAAAACAATACAGAATTCCAGCAATGAGTGACGGACACATAAATCATGTGGAAATTATACATGTTGAAACTGGGAACCACACAGTATCATAATATAAAAGTGAGTCTAAAAATTGATGCATAAATAATTCATAAAAGTAGAATCCTAAAGAGCGCACAGTGGCTGCATCCAAACTGCCCGACGCGTTTCTGTGAAATACACTTCTTCAGGGGTGGATGCTCTAGGATTTCTGAAATAACAAAGTATAGTGAACATCAGAAAGTAGACTAGCTGGTAACCAGAAAGGACAGCACGTCAATTTCTGGATATTAACATACGTGGCCAAGCTATGGTGAAGTACAGGTACTGGGTCAGAGGCATTGTCCCCCTCCGGAGCTGAGGCGACAAAGGATCCAACACACGACAGACGCAAAACAGGCAACCTCCACTCAGTGCTAATCAACTCCTCCATAAGGTGACCAATGATCCTCAATAGATGGGGAGTATATCTGAAATGGATAAATAAATCCATTAAGATGAACCAAAATAGTTATGCACAAAAGGTGGAAAAAATGGGAACTTCAAAAAAATGGTCATGGTGTAATACCTTAAGGTGCTGGAGACATGACTTGTCCAGAAAGTGCGGCGTCTGCATATGAATGGAGAGGAGGACTGCACGGAAGGAGATGCCTGATATGCAGCCCATCTGCGTCGGCGATTGCCGCCAACGTCACGCCAAGCCGACGAGGCATGGGGCGTGGCCCCTGCCTGGGCAGTGAAAGTCCGCCCATGACAGGCGCCCTCACGTCCAGCCATGCCGGCATGATGATGATACTTTGCCAGTGTGAACACAAACCGCTGCCAAATATGAACTGTTCAGCATATAAACTACTGCAGGAACTATATGGAGTTCTCCGGTCTGGCCCCAGAGCCCCAGTTTTTCTCCCGTTGTGCACTGCTAGCTTTCTGCAACGTAGAAAAGGTGAAGCCAGGCAGTCATTTACAACCTGAAGGTTAAAAGTACTTCAGAAGCTCTTACTTTATCTGGGGCCAGGATGATACCACCTTCGGCAACCCAGAGGACCCTCAAGCATACAAAACTGAGATACACCCCAGTCAAGCTCCCTCTTCACACAGTGACATTTCAGACCACCTCTATCCCTTCATCAGGCTTGGGGCTAACACTCAGCAAAGACCTGCGTGCAAATGTACGACAGTTTTACAACCTGAAGATCAAAGACACCTCTGCCCAATACTTGGACATGAAGAGCTTAGCTGGCAAGATTTCTGGCAGGATCAGCAGTTATTTTCTTGCACGTATTAAACAGATATAACAAATCCATGTTAATGGTATACACAGTATTTACAGACCAAAAGGGACCAACTAAGAGTTGCCCATTGTTGGGGGGCCTGTAAATGGAAGTGCGCAGTTGCCTTGGCTTGCATGGCGATATAATTGGTACCTGTGGATGGATTTTTCTGTCCTTTGTAAATAAATAGATTCCAGGCTGTTTGTTTTCTGTACACAGTTGAAGTTTAGGTCTTGGAATAAATTACCGACATTCCCTAAAGAGAAAATATTTTTGTAACCTCGGCCTGGAGAAAACACATCCCTCCATTCTATGTTTATTGGCAATCCGTCGGGGACATGATGGCAGCAGGGGGACGCCTCACTTTGTTTAGGGAGTCAGGAATGTTTCTTTTCGGGCGGCGTGGATAGTTGGGGGTCACATTTCTTCACAAGAATTTCGGAAATGTTACACCATTGTGGCCAAAAATGACTGCCGCTGTGTTATCACTGGTGTGTAGAGCCGCAATGCAAACACTTTGCTGAGCTCTGGTGTGTGTTGAGCCCCTGGACATGAATGGATGGGGGTGGTGTCTGCAAGTTTTAGAAGCAAGAGCAGGGGGCTGCTTATGCTGACCTCAGAAATTATAGATTCCCTGCTGTTATTCTGGATCTGATTCTAATCCTTTGGGTGGTAGTGAAGAGCTTAGTGCCTTTCAGTGTGGTGCAGCATATTATCCTATTCCTATACTAACTCCAAGTAGTCAATTTGTCAAATTTCTTCCCCACTGGAGATGACTTGTTCAACTCTGAAGTTAATGAGAAGTGAACTTTGAGGAGCAATGGAAGTCCAGTTGTGAAGCTGAAGGCCACAAAAGTCCCAAAAGACGACTGTTGAGTGTAGTGTGTGAAAGTGGCAAGTCCTCAGAAAACTTCACTGCCAAGCTCACCGCTGTGTATGGAACCACCACAAATACCGCTTACCAGGAATTACACATCATGGGTTTCCATGGGCCACCAGCCACACAAAAGCCAAAGATCGCCAATAACAATGACGAGCATCAGCTGGAGTGCATCAGCTTGGTAGAGACTAACCATGATTTACACCCTCTGAAGGTCTTGTGGACAAGGTTGGGTTTGGTAGAAGTCAATGGAACGCAACCTGCCTTAATGTGGTGTTCCTACTTCCTAGATTTATGGAATAGGAATAATGGACAGGGCTGTGTTACATGGTTTGGACCCTGGTATCAGTGAATGAAAGTCCTTAACTTTAGATCTTATAGTGACATTTATCTAATATATGTCTGGCCTGCATTGTGACATCAATTGGGTACGCCCCCTTCTGTTTTAGTGTGTTAATGGTCTCCTGAGCAAGACAGGGGGCCTGTACTGAATTGTTTTGCATGGCATAAGAGTGAAATATCTTGAATAGGGTCTAGGGTGTGGTGGTAGATCGCAGACTAAAGGATCCTGAGGAGCTGGCCAGGGGTTCCTGGGAAAGCTAATTTTCCCACAAAATAGAAAAGAGAGGGAGGCGGGAGAGGCCTTATAGTGTAATAGATTCATTCAGAAACCAGGATACAGGGCTTCCCACAAGGAAAAAAGGTCAAAATAGAATTACAACTGTGGTCACCCAGCTAGGGGGAACACCCAACCTTCCTAGTGCGCGGGTGGAGAAAGCCCGTCTCCCCATAGGGTCAGTGCGGTCGTTCTTTATGCCTCAGACATTCACATCCTGGGTGCCCTGTGGAGGTTCTCAGTTGGGTGAACAAAGTGGTAGAAATATCCAGTGCCAAAGGGGCCTGAAGGTAGTTTGATTGGCAGAGGTTCCTGATGCAGTTGTTCCAATGATAACAAAAACACTTTTT
>NC_133333.1:262466359-262559167 GCF_042186555.1 Aquarana catesbeiana
GATCTGCCGCACTCCTCACCCCCAGCGTCCTTCCACCAATGGTGGCCAGATCTGCCGCGCTCCTCACCCCCAGCGTCCTTCCACCGCGATGGTGGCCAGATCTGCCGCGCTCCTCACCCCCAGCGTCCTTCCACCAATGGTGGCCAGATCTGCTGCACTCCTCACCCCCAATGTCCTTCCAGCGATGGTGGCCAGATCTGCCACTCTCCTAACCCCCAACATCCTTCCACCAATGGCAGCCAGATCTGCCGCGCTCCTCAGCCCCAGCGTCCTTCCAGCGATGGTCGCCGGATCTGCCGCGCTCCTCACCCTTAGTGTCCTTCCACCGATGGCAGCCAGATCTGCCGCGCTCCTCAGCCCCAGCGTCCTTCCAGCGATGGCAGCCAGATCTGCCACTCTCCTAACCCCCAACATCCTTCCACCAATGGCAGCCAGACCTGCCGTGCTCCTCAGCCCCAGCATCTTTCCAGCGATGGTGGCCAGATCTGCCGCGCTCCTATCCCCAATGTCCTTCCACCGATGGCAGCCAGATCTGCCGCGCTCCTCATCCCCCCAGTGCCTTTCCACCAATGGTGGCCAGATCTGCCACGCTCCTTACCGCCCTCCTCATTCACCAATCTCTGCCCGTTCGGAGATGCATCTGGTTTTTCTGCACTTCTTCCCGGGGTTGCCATGGAGGAACACATTCTCGGTATGGACTCCGCTCGCCGTTTTTCCTTCTCTGAGAAGGCAGCGCAGTCCACGCTATTTACATGCAAATAAACCACCTAGCCAAATGAACGCACGGCGTCTGGGGACAGTTCGATTGGCTGCTCCTGCCTGAGCTTTCCTTTCATTACAAATGCTTAAAGCCGTCAGATTATATTCACCGCGGGACTCGTCATCAGCCAAACTCCATGCAGACATAAACCTCAATTCATGCAGTTTTGTATTCATTTAACAAATGATCCGATTTATCTTTACAATTGACATACAGCTAATATAAGTACCTGAATCTATGTTCCTATCATCCCCTACACAGCAGACTGAGAGGGGGAGGGGCAACACCAGGAGCCAATCAGGTGTGCTGCTGTTACATGTGCAGACAGGTGGGCCAAACCAAGAAAGCGGCTCAGGCTGCAGGTAGAGAGGTGACAATCTATTAGAGAAAGTGGTGTCACCATCCTGGCTGCACTGCCTGGAAGAGGTATATGAATCATCAAACTGGCCGGACAGAATAACAAATCCTTCAGCAGATAACACTAAACCAGTATATTTCTCACTATACCCAGAGTTCCGCTTTATTCTGACCTGCACCTAGAGAGTAGGCCAAGAGGTATGATGTGTACCAGGAGGTACAATGGATGCCAGGAGATATGGTGGGTACCAGGAGGTATGACAAATACCAGGAAGTATGATGGGTGCCAGGACGTACGATGGATGTCACAAGGTACTATGTGGGTACCAGGAGATACGATGGATGCCACAAGGGACGATGGCTACCGGGAGATACGATGGATGTCACAAGGTACTATGTGGGTACCAGGAGATACGATGGATGTCACAAGGTACTATGTGGCTACCGGGAGATACGATGGATGTCACAAGGTACTATGTGGGTACCAGGAGATATGATGGATGCCACAAGGTACTATGGGTACCAGAAGATACGATGGATGCCACAAGGTACTATGGGTACCAGAAGATACGATGGATGCCACAAGGTACTATGGGTACCAGAAGATACGATGGATGCCACAAGGTACTATGGGTACCAGAAGATACGATGGATGCCACAAGGTACTATGGGTACCAGGAGATACGATGGATGCCACAAGGTACTATGGGTACCAGGAGATACGATGGATGCCACAAGGTACTATGGGTACCAGAAGATACGATGGATGCCACAAGGTACTATGGGTACCAGGAGATACGATGGATGCCACAAGGTACTATGGGTACCAGGAGATACGATGGATGCCACAAGGTACTATGGGTACCAGGAGACATGATGGATGCCACAAGGTACTATGGGTACTGGAGATACGATGGATGTCACAAGGTACTATGGGTACCAGAAGATACGATAGATGTCACAAGGTATGATGGCTACTGGGAGATACGATGGATGTCACAAGGTACTATGTGGGTACCAGGAGATACGATGGATGCCACAAGGTACTATGGGTACCAGGAGACATGATGGATGCCACAAGGTATGATGGCTACTGGGAGATACGATGGATGTCACGAGGTACTATGTGGGTACCAGGAGATACGATGGATGCCACAAGGTACTATGGGTACCAGGAGACATGATGGATGCCACAAGGTATGATGGCTACTGGAGATACGATGGATGCCACAAGGTACTATGGGTACCAGAAGATACGATGGATGCCACAAGGTACTATGTGGGTACCAGGAGATACGATGGATGTCACAAGATACGATGGCCACAAGGAGATACGATGGGTACTAGGAGATACGATGGACGTAACAAGGTACTATGGGTACCAGGAGATACGATGGATGCCAGAAGATATAATGGATACACGCTGACTGCAGTCTCAGAGTGGGGGTGGGCACACTTGGCTGACAACACTGTCACCGCAATAGGAGTCTGTAGATTGCGTTGTCACCTGTGTGCAGAAGAAGGTGGATGCTGGAAGGATTGGCAGGTATTCTTATAGCAATTATGAGACCTCTACAGATTCCTGCTATAGTAAATGTACAAGTCAGCATGGGACGGAATCAATACTGATTGCAGTTCTAAACATTGGACGTGCTTGTTGCTTTCCAGCTTGTTCTGTCACCAACCTTCTCCCCTTATAATGGGAGGATTCATTCCACCAACAAAACACCGCTTAGTGAATCTTTTTGGGTTTGCGTAAAAATGAAAAAAAAAAACTCTATTGAATAAATTTCCATATCATAAACAGACATTGAATCTCGTTGGAAATTTGCCACTTCTGCTTCTTTACTCCCCTTTCACTTCAATGACTCAACAGGCTTAAGATAGGAGGTCAAATGTGCCTTTGTTGGATAACAGGGTTTAATTGCCAGAAACAATCGGGAAACTTGTCAACTGTATTAAAGAGCAATAAGAACGGACACTCTGGGGACCTCATACTGAACCAACCACTTTCCTCCCGATGAGAGGGATGGCAGATGTCCTCAAAGCATCGATAGGATGGAGTACCCAGGAAAGACCACGGAGCTCTGCATCCTGCCATGGATGATATCTTCACAGAGGGAACTTTCCAACAATTGTCTGATTTTCTTTTAAAGGCCAACCCAATCCAAAATCTGTTTCATTTGGGAAATTTAATGGACTAATTGCCTGCCAGCTTCCTATATCTCCTAGAAAATCCAATGGTGGGGTCTCCCAACAGTAGCTTTGCCTCCCCCCTTTCTCAATAAACCATAATGGGGAGGAGGGGATCGCTTTCTTGCTGTTTTTTTCTTACTTTATTCTACTTTATGGAGAGTCCATTAGAGAAACATTGTGGTCAATATTCCTATCGCACATGTTCCTGGAAAGTATGGCTCATAAAATGGTGGGTGGTGTAGCGATTACCAGTTGGGTCCTGGAAAGATCAAGCAAGTGTACATATTCACCAGCAAACCATGGATCGACAACTTCCGTCCAAAGGCATGTGATGACGAAGGGGCCCTGCGTGGCTCAGAAACATTGTACTTCTCTTTGTTTTGTTTTTGTTTGGTTTTGTAATTGCTGTGGAAAGTGGTCAAAAAATGCAAACACCGGTGAGGATATCTCTCCATCTCTGTCCTTAGAAGATGCAGCAAACTAGTTTCAGTTCAGAATCTTGTCACCAACCACTTAATAGATGGCATTGCCGTATACAATAGTCGATCATTAGGGGGGTACTTTGTAAATAATAGTCGATCATTAGGGGGGTACTTTGTAAATAATAGTCGATCATTAGGGGGGTACTTTGTAAATAATAGTCGATCATTAGGGGGGTACTTTGTAAATAATAGTCGATCATTAGGGGGGTACTTTGTATATAATAGTCGATCATTAGGGGGGTACTTTGTAAATAATAGTCGATCATTAGGGGGGTACTTTGTAAATAATAGTCGATCATTAGGGGGGTACTTTGTAAATAATAGTCGATCATTAGGGGGGTACTTTGTAAATAATAGTCAATCATTAGGGGGGGACTTTGTATATAATAGTCGATCATTAGCTTTGCACTTTGTATATAATAGTCGATCATTAGCTTTGCAACTGGGATGTTCAGACTTCAGCAGAAAAAAAAATTGGGTTGAACAATTTATTATTGAAAGACTAATTCACACATGCGGCCATCTTGCTTTTGGGTGAAGGGATAATCCATGTGTTACGTGTTAATTGTTCGGAAGTGCCTTTACTTCTACTAAAGCTTACTTTACCTGCCTGATTTGGAAAGCGTCTCTTCCTCTTTTCATGGCGCTATTTCCATGTGGAGCTTTACTACACAGTGATCGGCTGGTATACCCAGAGGTGTAATCGTTTGTTAAAAATCCCCGAAGCAGGTTGGAGGTTCCATACGATATCATAACAAGCGTTACTTGACCTCTCCTCAGTGAAGGTCGTCCTTTGTCCGGGAAGCCCCCACCTTTATACACTGTGGTGGTCCTATCGCTGAAAGGCTTTCAGGGTATTGGGATACACTCTCTAGTTTTCGTTTTGCCCTAAACTGAGAAGAAAGCCCACCTCTGGATTTTCCTTTAGACTTTTCAGTTTATACTTTTCATGCATTTCATGTGACTGTTTAGGTCCCTCAGAATAATCCCCAACGACATCATAACCAATTTACAGTGCCTGGAAAAAGTATTCACACCCCTTGAAATTCCCCACATTTTGTCATGTTACAACCAAAACCGTAAATGTATTTTATTGGGATTTTATGTGATCGACCAACACAAAGTGTCACATAATTGTGAAGTGGAAGGAAAATGATAAATGATACAAATAAATATGTGAAAAGTGTGGGGGGAGGGGCATTTGTATGGCGCCCCCCGGAGTCAATACTTTGTAGAACCCCCTTTCTCTATAAGTCTTTTTGGGGGTGTCTCTACCAGCTTTGCACATCTAGAGAGGACATTTCTGCCCATTCTTCTTTGTAAAATATCTCAAGCTCTGTCTGATTGGATGGAGAGCGTCTGTGAACAGCAATTTTCAAGTCTTGCCACAGATTCTCAATGTGATTTAGGTCTGGACTGTGACTGGGCCATTCTAACACATGAATATGCTTTGATCTAAACCATTCCATTGTAGCTCTGGCTGGATGTTTCGGGTCGTTGTCCTGCTGGAAGGTGAACCTCCGCCCCAGTCTCAAGTCTTTTGTAGACTCTAACAGGTTTTCTTCTAAGATTGTCCTGTATTTGTCTCCATCCATCTTCCCATCAACTCTGACCAGCTTCCCTGTCCCTGCTGAAGAAAAGCACCCCCACCACATGATGCTGCCACCACCATGTTTCACGGTGGGGATGGTGTGTTCAGGGTGATGGGCAGTGTTAGTTTTCCCCACACATAGCGTTTTACTTTTAGGCCATAAAGTAGAATTTTGGTCTCCTCTGACCAGATCACCTTCTTCCACATGTTTGCTGTGTCCTCCACATGGCTTCTCACAAACTACAAACAGGACTTCTTATGACTTTCTTTCACCAATGTCTTTCTTCTTGTCACTCTTCCATAAAGGGCAGATTTGTGGAGAACACGACTAATAGTTGTCCTGTGGACAGATTCTCCCACCTGAGCTGTGGATCTCTGCAGCTCCTCCAGAGTTACCATGGACCTCTTGGCTCTTCTCTGATGAATGCTCTCCTTGCCCGGCCGGTCAGTTTAGGTGGACGGCCATGTCTTGGTAGGTTTGCAGTTGTGCCATACTCTTTCCATTTTCCGATGACGGATTGAACAGAGCTCCGTGAGATGGTCAAAGCTTGGGAGATTTTTTTTATAACCTAACCCTGCTTTATACTTCTCCACAACTTTATCCCTGACCTGTCTGGTGTGTTCCTTGGCCTTCATGATGTTTGTTCACTAAGGTTCTCTAACAAACATCAGAGGGCTTCACGGAACAGCTGAATTTTTTTTTTCTGAGATTACATTACATACAGGTGTTTTTACTAATTAGATGACTTCTGAAGGCAATTGGTTCCTCTAGATTTTAGTAAGGGGTATCAGAGTAAAGGGGGCTGAATACAAATGCCCCCCCCCACACTTTTCACATATTTATTTGTATCATTTATAATTTTCCTTCCACTTCACAATTATGTGACACTTTGTGTTGGTCTATCACATAAAATCCCAATAAAATACATTTACGGTTTTGGTTGTAACAAAATGTGGGAAATATCAAGGGGTATGAATACTTTTTCAAGGCACCGTAAGTACAGAAGTAAGGTGAAAATATTTTATGCAGACATAATATTTGAATGGTATGTATTAAGCTACAAATGTCAGAATACATTTTCCTGTGTTGTGTGAAGTCGGAGGATGGGCGTGTTTTGTGTTAATCAGCAATCTCGGAGTCGATAGACTGGCCACAATCTACACTCAGCCGGAGCTGCTCATTACTTTCAAGTTGACATTATAAAGGCTGTTAAAATGGAAATTTCAAGATAAGCTTCCATTAATTTGTCAAGGATCTCACACCAACACATACTTTATCCTTCTCCTAAGCGGCACTTTTGCTTTTAATCATTAATGAGTGAAGAACAATATGAGTCGGGTCGATCAGACGGCACCACGCACTCCTCTGATGTACGACTTACTGTATCTGGATAATGAGGTCAAAGCGATAAAAAGAGAAATATTTCACATTCATTTATTTTCTCTTTATTTCAGTTCATCAAATCGCTCGTCCTCTTTAGTTTTTGAGATTCGTGAATATTATGTTGGGTATGCAGTGATTTTTTTTTTTTTCCCAAGCCTGCAGTGCAATTTGCAAAAACAAAACCCCAAAAGTAACCCAAAAGGGATTTGTGAACGCACAAAAAAGTGCCCTTAGGGTGTGTCATATGCCCCCCCCCCTCAGAGAGGAAGGACCCTTCCCTGACCCCCTGGGGCATGAGATTCCTGATGGGGAGGCACACTTAGGTGCACCTAGCCAAAAGGCCTAGCAGACCCTGACCTGAGGGCCACACATCCTTTGCCTAGACTTTGCGGTAGGCTCAAAGATCCACACCCTACAATTCACATGTAAAAGACACATATATAAGTGTAGAGTGACGAACACGTGAGGGGAATAATAAATAGGAAAAAAGTAAAAAAAACAAAAGTGCAATGCCTCGGCGGCCTGGTATCGAAGATGTTCTGCAGTGATAGTCCTCCTGGGTGGAGAGAAGAGAAGGACCACCGAAAATTCTAACATACGTGCCAAGTGGCCCTCATTTTCTTTTACAGACTCAGGTTATAGAGGTTCATGTTTTCGTTTTTTGCCTCCTACCCAAAAAATCTTATCTAATCTGATTTTCAGTCTTATACTGACTCTTTGTGGGTTTTTAAAACTCTGGCCAAAAATGTTGTTTTATTTTAACATTTGATTTTGAAGCGAATGAAGGGATTTTCCTGAATGAAAACCACATTCACTGTTGGAAATTTGTTCAAGAAAAATTTTCCATCCTGCTCCTTCGCATTTTGTCATTATTGCAGTTAAAACCTAACGTTAGTTTGACCCCACTAACCATTCAAAAAATGAACAAATGTTCCTTAAACAAGAGATTTCTAATGAAATTCTGTCAGTCTATAACTTGAGTGGTTCCTGGTGGTGTGCAATTTAGGCCGGGCAGAATTATTACCTCCGGTCATTGTCAGCAGGAGTTCTGGCCATCTTTGGTTACCTTAGTATTTCTGGTATGGTCTTCCCACTGAGGACCTGAACCCAGTCTGGCCATCTGTGGTCACCTTAGTACCTTGTATAAGGTCTTCTCTTTAAGGATGGGAGCCTCTATATAATCCCTTCGCATCTTTGGTCACCTTAGTACCTCCTGTATGTTCTCTCCTGGGATGGGATGTGCTAAATGCAGGCCTCTATATTATCCCTTCACATTGATGATTGGAACTCAGTCTGGCCATCTTTGGTCACCTTAGTACCTCCTGTATGTTCTCTCCTGGGATGGGATGTGCTAAATGCAGGCCTCTATATTATCCCTTCACATTGAGGATTTGAACTCAGTCTGGCCATCTTTGGTCACCTTAGTACCTTCTATATGGTCTTCTCTCCTGGGATGGGATGTGTTAAATGCAGGCCTCTATATTATCCCTTCACATTGAGGATTTGAACTGTCTGGCCATCTTTGGTCACCTTAGTACCTTCTGTATGTTCTTCTCTCCTGGGATGGGATGTGTTGAATGCAGGCCTCTATATTATCCCTTCACATTGAGGACTTGAACTCAGTCTGGCCATTTTTGGTCACCTTAGTACCTTCTGTATGTTCTTCCCTTCTGGGATGGGATGTCCCAGATGGAAGCCTCTATATTTTCCTTTAATACTGAGGACCTTTGCTCACACTTGAACTTTCTGACACCAGCCGCGGTTCCTTTTGTCTCTTCCTCGAGCCGCTCTCCTCCCTGCTGTGACCGGGAGACATTGGGGCTTTTCTGTCTTGTATAGCCTTTGTGTACTCATTAAAAAAGAATCAAAAAATCTATTGAGTGCACGTTTTAATGTAACACAGATGTGGGCCTCACCAGGCTTTGCTCTGCTTTTCAGATTCAGAAGAGGTTCTTATTATTTACAGAAAGAAACTTGAGACAGTGGAACAGACTGTAGTTATAAAAAAAAAAAAAAAAATCTAGCGAGTTGAGAGGAATGTGACTTGCCATCCAGACCAAACAGAGCCGTCTGGCAAGCCTTGAAGGACTGCTTGTCCATACTGTTCATTCTAACACTTGGACGAAATGGTTGAGGTGAAAATCCTCATGACGCTGGACGGACTCTATTACCGCGGTGAATGTTCTGCTACCCGTGTTGCCGGCGACAGAAGCATCTTTGTTCTGAGGGCCGGTTCCCCCTCTCCCCACTTCCTCTGTATACATTCCTTTTTACTTAGAACTAAACGTTCCTGGAGACCGGAGAACTGGAATCCATAAGCAGCCGGATATTTTATTGCATTTTCTCCTAAACTGGTAATGTGGTGGAAGCCAGAGAGGTGGATTTCAATGAAAATAATCCATGGCCCCCTTTGTTCCTGATTTCCCACTAGATGGATGTCATTTTCATATGGAGACGCCGGTGATGGAAACCATTCAACTAAATAAGTGTCAGATGGATTTGGTTTTATAGGTTGGCTCCATGGCCTGTAGACCAGTCCTCAGAAGAATGAAATGTGTCCACCTCAGCATTAACTAAACAGAGACCACATTTTGGCTGCGGTCATACGTGCCGGCTCCAGCCAAAAATGATTTTTGTTCTTTTAATTTTGAATAGAATGAGGGAAGGTTTATAACCGCATGCAGGTTTTTATTATTGATTTAGTGTGGTCACCAGAACAGGAAATGAAAGTCTTCTCCTCAATGGGGACACAGGGAGCAAAACAGACCAAGAGCAATAAAAACTTGGCAGAGGTTCTGACCCTTCTCAATTCTTTCCAAAACTAGTACCCAATAAAATAAAGTTCTGGCCTTTAAAAATTCTCTTTAACCACTTAAGGACCAGAAGAATTTACCCCCTTTCATGACCAGGCCATTTTTTGAGATTCAGCACTGCGTCCCTTTAGCTGAGAATTGCGCGGGCGTGCGACGTTGCACACAAACAAAATATATGTTCTTTTTTTCCCCACAAATAGGGATTTCTTTTGGTGGTATTTGATCACCTCTGCGGTTTATTTTTTGTGCTATAAACAAAAAAAAGCGACAATTTTGAAAAAATGATTTTTTACTTTTTGCTATAATAAATATCCAAAAATATATATAAAAAAAATTCTTCCTCAGTTTAGTCCGATACGTATTCTTCTACATATTTTTGGTAAAAAAATCACAATAAGCGTATATTGATTGGTTTGCGCAAAAGTTATAGCGTCTACAAAATAGGGGAGAGATTTATAGCATTTTTTTAAACATTTTTTTTTACTAGTAATGGCGGCGATCAGCGATTTTTATCGGAACTGCGACATTGCGGCGGACAGATCGGACATTTTTGACACTTTTTTGGGACCATTGACATTTATACAGAGCTAAAAATAGCCACTGATTACTGTATAAACGTCACTGGCAGGGAAGGGGTTAACACTAGGGGGCGATCAAGGGGTTAAATGTGTTCCCTGGGAGGTGTTTCTAACTGTGGGGGGGAGGGGACTGACTGGAGGAGAGAGATCGCTGTTCCTAATCACTAGGAACAGCAGATCTCTCTCTCCTCCCCTGACAGAATGGGGACATTACATTGACAGATCTCTCTCGGGAGCAATCGGGGGGGAGGGGGTGCCGGTGGAAATCGCAGCCACCAGACACACACATCGGCTCTGGCGGCGTGCACGCGCCCCCTAGTGGTCTTAAAGCGGCCGATGTACAATGACGGCGATTCGCCCAGGAGAGTATAACTGCGCCAGGCTGTTATAAAGAGGAACTCCACTCATTATTTAAACCATTTGGAGTCTACAGATAATGGATCTGGTCGGCATTTACCTGCCCATGGAGTCCTGCAGCCGATTCTTCTCATCTTGGATACGGGAGTCGGCTCTAACTTCCTAATGAATCACTACCGCCCCTCCCCCCAGTGCACATGTGCGAGACTGTGCAGAGATTGGTCATACAGGGGCGTGTCCCAGGAGGCTGGGGGGAAGGGGAGGAATGATGTCATCCTTGCCTAGGCTTGAGGAAGTGGGGGCGGGGAGGTGCTTGTATCCTCCCATAATACCATATTTCACCATCCGGTGCAGCCGCAAGTGACCTCAATGACCTCTACAACTTTGTCCAAGAAAACCGGAAAGGTGTGACCAGAGAGCTGAGGTCACCGCCCCTCCTGGAGGGTGGAAGTTCACCTCTCCACCACACAATCCACCTTGTCTGCCATGTACAGCTGCACCACATTCTGCACCTTCCAGTTATAGTAAATCTCCCCCTATGGGGGGGGTTACCTCATTCTGGCTCATCCAATCAGAGAATGCTTTGCAATCATTAGGAAAATCCAATGCATTCCCAGCCATGCAGCCGACCTCATCAGTTCCCAATGCAGCTGGACAGACGATCGGCGCAGCACATGGAAGCAAGTGGAGATCACAGTAGTAATACTGTAGTAGTGTTGTAGTAATGGTGTATTAGTGGTGTAGTAATACTCTAGTAGCGGTGCCTACCAGCTTCTAGAGGGATCTCACAGGTTTGGTATATACCGGCCTTTTCCAACAAAGGTGCCTTTCGGTTTCTTCAGGGGTGTCTTGGCACAATCCCTAAAAAAACTGCCCATAATAGTTTATAAGCCGGCGGGTGGATGAAGCCTTTAAGTTACATAAAGTCTCAGGATTACATTGTGCACCATTACAACCTTCCAGCCACCAGTGTCTTGCCGAGAAAGTTCCCCCGGCGGATAAGGACCCCTCCCTCTACTGCGCAGGCGCAGCGCTTGCGCAGTAGGAACAACAAGGGAGCCGCCGAAAAGAGCCGAAGCTGAACACCTGAGTCAGCTGTACACGGCGCCTGCGCACTACATTCTACCCTATGTCCACATTAAAGCCCCACCAGAAGCCCCACCAGCTTTTTTAGCTTTTTACATTTTAGAATGAGAAACACCGATATATATATATATATATATATATATATATATATATATATATATATATATATATATATATATATATATATATATATATATATATACCAGATATAGATGGTCCAATGTAATGATGTAAGAACATCCACACCTGGAATTGAGCTTTATATATATACAGGGGATACGAAATATTGGAATTGTAGTATTGGATGATATTTTGCCCCGGTACCTGACATCCCCCCCCCCCCCGTCCCGTCATTCACATCTATAAGATATTTATCTCCTGTCAGTGTGATGAAGAACGCATTCTGAGCTCACCGGCGGATAGAAAGGCACTTTGCCAGCCGCCGGGAATATAGATGAGGAAAGCTGGAGAAGGTCTCTATATATCCATGATGGGTCTGTCAGTGTTCTGCCCTGGCAGCACCCCTTCCTTCACAAAGTTCTGGAGATCCCCCTTACCCTTCATTGTATGGAGAGCCTTGGAAATCCCCCATGCCCTCATTGTGTGGAGATCCTTGTAGATCCCCCATACCCTCCATTGTATGGAGAGCCTTGGAGAGCCCCCATACCCTTCATTGTATGAAGAGCCTTGGAGATCACCCATACCCTCCATTGTATGGAGAGCCTTGGAGATCCCCCATACCCTTCATTGTATGGAGAGCCTTGGAGATCCCCCATACCCTTCATTGTATGGAGAGCCTTGGAGATCACCCATACCCTCCATTGTATGGAGAGCCTTGGAGATCCCCCATACCCTTCATTGTATGGAGAGCCTTGGAGATCCCCCATACCCTTCATTGTATGGAGGGCCTTGGAGATCCCCCATACCCTTCATTGTATGGAGAGCCTTGGAAATCCCCCATACCCTTCATTGTATGGAGAGCCTTGGAAATCCCCCATACCCTTCATTGTATGGTGGGCCTTGGAGATCCCCCATACCCTTCATTTTATGGAGAGCCTTGGAGATCCCCCATACTCTTCATTGTATGGAGAGCCTTAGAAGTCCCCCATACCCTTCATTGTATGGAGAGCCTTAGAAGTCCCTCATACCCTTCATTGTATGGAGAGCCTTGGAGATCCCCCATACCCTTCATTGTATGGAAAGCCTTGGAAATCCCCCATACCCTACATTGTATGGAGAGCCTTGGAGATCCCCCATACCCTTCATTGTATGGAGAGCCTTGGAGATCCCCCATACCCTTCATTGTTTGGAGAGCCTTGGAAATCCCCCATACCCTTCATTGTATGGAGGGCCTTGGAGATCCCCCATACCCTTCATTGTATGGAGAGCCTTAGAAGTCCCCCATACCCTTCATTGTATGGAGAGCCTTGGAAATCCCCCATACCCTCCATTGTATGGAGAGCCTTGTAAAGTACAGCTATGCCCACCTATGTATGTACTTAGGTCTATGACTGCTCTGTTTATAGATCTGCCCAGGTGTATAAATATTTTGGTACTGTATATAAATACCCAGGTGTATAAATACTCAGGTACTGTATATAAATACTCGGGTCCTGTATATAAATACCCAGGTATATAAATACTCAGGTCCTGTATATAAATACTCAGGTCCTGTATATAAATACCCAGGTGTATAAATACGTAGGTCCTGTATATAAATGCCCAGGTATATAAATACTCAGGTACTGTATATAAATACACAGGTCCTGTATATAAATACTCAGGTCCTGTATATAAATGCCCGGGTATATAAATGCTCGGGAATACTGAATAGATTTGGTTTTATCCCGCTCTTTTGTTTTTCCCGGGTGAAGGGCAGCGATGGGCTCTTACACCATGCGGTATATTTCTCTATGGAAGAAGTGAAGATTGTTCTGTTTGGAGGAGTTTTAACGATCGGACGTTTTGTTCTTCTAGGATGCAGGTTCAGAGGGTGAGGAGACCACGGTGCTGCACCAGTCCTCAGGGACTTCTTCCCAGATACTCCGATATCCAGGCTGAGGGACAAGAACAACTCTTCAGACTGACAGACAACATCCAGGATGAGTTGTAAGTGTCGGTGACCAGAGTCGCCCCCTCCCCCCTCTGATTTATACTCGCTCTAGTGATCGATCCTATGAGCAGATGTTTGACCTGGCGGAGGCCTTGCTTGTCAGGTGCACTGGGTGAATTATTGAGGATCTGGTGGGTTGTTGATGAATTATAAATATTGTATACAATAAACAGTCACACAGTTTTCTGTCAAGTCACTAATTCTCCGGAAACTTCTAGTCCCCCATTTCAGGTAGAACGTTGGTACCAGTTGGGTGTTTGGCTCCTGGTGTCTGTCCATTGGTTTGTATGTCATCTGTAGTTGGCACCCTATAATATATAATGTACAAGTCTGTATAATATGGTGCTTTATACACAAAGGATAGTGATCAGGGTATATTCAGTCTTTAGGCAACCAGAGGTCCTCTGGAGACACTAATGAGCAGAAGATTGCCAGGCTGTCCTCATCTCCTGATGCTTGCTTGGAATCTTCGAATTTTGAATGTCCCTGATTTAAAGTCTACAACTATACCGTGTGTTCCATGGCTCTACCACCACCCCCTCTCCCAGTCCTATGTAACTTCAGAAAACAGCAATGTTGATGTCATGACTGGTAAAAATTGGAGTATGCAATATCCCCTCCCCCCCCTCTTATGACAAATTATTATTATTATTATTCTTCAGGATTTATATAGCGCCAACAGTTTACGCAGCGCTTTACAATATAAAAGGGAGACAATACAGTTATAATATAATACAATACAATACAATAGGATTAAGAGGGCCCTGCTCAGAAGAGCTTACAATCTAATAGGGTGGGGCAGGTGGTACAAAAGGTTGTAACTGTGGGGAATGAGCTGGTGGAAGTGGGAGGAGATTAGTTGGAGACGTGATAGGCTTTCCTGAAGAGATGAGTTTTCAGGGATTGCCTGAAGGTAGCAAGAGTAGGGGATAGCCGGATAGATGGAGGTAGCGAGTTCCAGAGGATGGGAGAGGCTCTGGAGAAATCCTGGAGACGAGCATGAGAGGAGGAGATGAGAGAGCTTGAAAGCAGGAGGTCTTGAGAGGAGCGGAGAGGAGGATTTGGGTGATATTTGGAGACAAGATTGGTGATGTAGCTCGGGGCAGAGTTGTGAATGGCTTTGCATGTTGTGGTTAGAATTTTGAATTTAATTCGCTGGGTGATTGGGAGCAAGTGTAGGGATTGAAGTAGAGGGTTGGCAGACACTGAGCGGTTGGTAAGGTGGATAAGTCTGACAGCAGCATTCATGATAGACTGAAGAGGGGAGGAGTCTATGGAGAGGTAAGCCAATGAGAAGGGAGTTGTAATAGTCATGACGAGAGATAACAAGGGAGTGAATGAGGAGTTTGGTGGTTTCATTTGATAAAAAGGGGTGAATTTTAGAGATGTTATGAAGGTGAATTCTACAAACTTTTGACAATGATTGGACTTGAGGCTGAAATGACAAGTCGGAGTCTAGGATTACACCGAGGACCCTGACGTGAGGGGAGGGACTGATGGCTGCATTGTTGATTTTGATGGAAAAGTCATGGAGGGGTGCGGGGGCGGGGGAGAATATTAATAGCTCAGTTTTAGAGAGATTTAGTTGAAGGAAGTGGTGTGACATCCATGCTGATATGTCAGTTAGTAAGTTAGTAATGCGAGAGGAGACTGAAGGAGTGAGGTGAGGAGTAGACAGATAGATTTGGGTGTCAATAGATCCATTTGGTCCCCTATTATGTCTTATGGCTAAATAACACTTTCTTCATCCAACCTGTCTTCACAAAAACTACACACAAAGGCAATGTGAAGGAACAAATGTTGCAAATCACTCACTATAAGGCCAAATATTTGTGGACCTCTGACCATCACACCTACCTACATGGTAAAAGTCCCCAAATCCCCGCCAGGACTACCAGAATTCCCACTCTGTGCACAATGGTGAGCCAGGTCTTCTCATCCAACATCAGTACCTGACCTCATAAATGGGCATAAATTCCCACAGACACCCTCCAACATTTTGTGGGAAGCCTTCCCAGAAAAGTAAAGCCAGCTCCATAAAGACATGTGACCAGTTTGGTGTGGAGGAACTGGAGTGTCCTGTACAGAGCCCTGACCTCCTCCCTACTGATCCCCTGACCTCATCCCTACTGACCACCTGACCTCATCCCTACTGACCACCTGACCTCATCCCTACTGATCACCTGACCTCCTCCCTACTGATCACCTGACCTCCTCCCATACTGATCACCTGACCTCCTCCGATACTGATCACCTGACCTCCTCCGATACTGATCACCTGACCTCATCCCTACTGATCACCTGACCTCCTCCCTGCTGATCACCTGACCTCCTCCCTACTGATCACCTGACCTCATCCCTACTGATCACCTGACCTCATCCCTACTGATCACCTGACCTCATCCCTACTGATCACCTGACCTCCTCCGATACTGATCACCTGACCTCCTCCGATACTGATCACCTGACCTCCTCCCTACTGATCACCTGACCTCATCCCTACTGATCACCTGACCTCCTCCCTGCTGATCACCTGACCTCCTCCCTGCTGATCACCTGACCTCCTCCCTGCTGATCACCTGACCTCCTCCCTACTGATCACCTGACCTCATCCCTACTGACCACCTGACCTCATCCCTACTGACCACCTGACCTCATCCCTACTGACCACCTGACCTCCTCCCATACTGATCACCTGACCACCTCCCATACTGATCACCTGACCACCTCCCATACTGATCACCTGACCTCATCCCGACCGATCACCTGACCTCCTCCCGACCGATCACCTGACCTCATCCTTACTGATCACCTGACCTCATCCCTACTGATCACCTGACCTCCTCCTTACTGATCACCTGACCTCCTCCCTACTGATCCCCTGACCTCCTCCCTACTGATCCCCTGACCTCATCCCTACTGATCACCTGACCTCCTCCCTACTGATCACCTGACCTCCTCCCTACTGATCACCTGACCTCCTCCCTACTGATCACCTGACCTCCTCCCTACTGATCACCTGACCTCATCCCTACTGATCCCCTGATCTCCTCCCTACTGATCACCTGACCTCACCCTTACTGATCACCTGACCTCCTCCCTACTGATCACCTGACCTCACCCTTACTGATCACCTGACCTCCTCCCTACTGATCACCTGACCTCATCCCTACTGATCACCTGACCTCATCCCTACTGATCACCTGACCTCCTCCCATACTGATCACCTTTTGGATAAAATGGAACATTGATGGTGAGCCAGGTCTTCTCATCCCACATCATTACCTGACCTCACAGATCTTGAAAAAGCATGGAGGGTTGTCGTAGCTACAAAGGGGGATCCATATTAATGGAGATGGGGGGAGGGGTGTCACTCCATATGACCATGCTTTTAGAATGGGATGGGGCCAGTAAGCTGTCGTATACAGGAGGGGTCATGGTCAGGAGTCCACCAACCTTTGAACATATAGTGTAGAATGACTGACAGGACATATAAATGAAAGGTTGGACTTGTATGGCCTCCGATGAGCAGATTGTCCAATAGCGGTTTATAGCCGACCTTCAATGTCTATAAATGTGGAAGTCACGCTTTGATTGTAGTAAAGATAACGGAATATTCCATTTGTGTCTCTCTTTGTCTTTTCTCAGCTTTATTGCTGTTGAACATATAGACAGTTACTGTGTGCTGATCTCCTCGAAAACCGCGTACTTCCTGAAGTGGGGCGAGTATGTGGACCGAGAAGCCATCTTCCTGGAAATTAAGTATGATGATTTGTACCACTGCCTTGTCTCCAAAGATCACGGGAAGATCTACGTCCAGCTCACCAAGAAGGCAGAAACTACAAGCAGCGGGATTGCCATTCCAGGGCCGTCCCACCAAAAACCAATGGTAGGTGCTCACCGACAGCCATGTTCTGTGATGTCATAGGGGTGACCTCAGACGTCTTCTAGTTCAGGTTTATATGGTCTTTCTACAGAACCTGTGTGCAGAGTATCTGCTGGGGTCTACTTTGTGTTAAAGCAGAATTCAAAATTTCCTTAAATAAAATTCCCAGGATAACGATCGTATTCCACACCATGCATTGTGATGTCATCCTTTGGTCTAGCCGGTTGTGCTGGTCTTTGTAATGACTGTCCAACCCTTTGTAAAATGTTGATGAAAACGTATTACACCAAAAAATTCCCGAGGTCTTCAACGTGGTCACCTGACACCCCCTTCATCTTTTACGACCATCAGTGGAGAGAGATGTCACCCTCCCCCCTGCTGGCTGGATGAGAGAGATGTCACTTCTTTGCTGACTGGATGAGAGAGATGTCACTTCTTTGCTGACTGAATGAGAGAGATGTCACTTCTTTGCTGACTGGATGAGAGAGATGTCACTTCTTTGCTGACTGGATGAGAGAGGTTGCTCCCTCGCTGGGTTACTTTAGTGAGGGGGAATATATTGCTCCTGCAACCATTGAGGGGACAACACATGGAAGCAGTGGAGTATTTCCTCTGTAGTTTTTAGCGATCTTTCCATTGACAATTGTCATTGGATATCCGATCGCTCTGAACCGAATATTGGATAGTTTGGCAGCCCTCTTCCTTTTCTCAGAAAATCAGGTACAAGAACTCAACAGAGTTTGGGGGTGCACTGCGTGCAGAGGTCAGATGTGTGCTACAGTCAGAGTGCAGAGGTCAGGGGTGCGCTATGTGCAGAGTTCAAGGGTGTGCTATGTACAGCATGCAGAGTTCAGGGGTGTGCTATGTACAGAGTGCAGGGTTCAGGGGTGTGCTATGTACAGAGTGCAGGGTTCAGGGGTGTGCTATGTACAGCATGCAGAGTTCAGGGGTGTGCTATGTACAGAGTGCAGGGTTCAGGGGTGTGCTATGTACAGAGTGCAGGGTTCAGGGGTGTGCTATGTGCAGAGTTCAAGGGTGTGCTATGTACAGCATGCAGAGTTCAGGGGTGTGCTATGTACAGAGTGCAGGGTTCAGGGGTGTGCTATGTACAGAGTGCAGGGTTCAGGGGTGTGCTATGTGCAGAGTTCAAGGGTGTGCTATGTACAGCATGCAGAGTTCAGGGGTGTGCTATGTACAGAGTGCAGGGTTCAGGGGTGTGCTATGTGCAGAGTTCAAGGGTGTGCTATGTACAGCATGCAGAGTTCAGGGGTGTGCTATGTACAGAGTGCAGGGTTCAGGGGTGTGCTATGTGCAGAGTTCAAGGGTGTGCTATGTACAGCATGCAGAGTTCAGGGGTGTGCTATGTACAGAGTGCAGGTTTCAGGGGTGTGCTATGTGCAGAGTTCAAGGGTGTGCTATGTACAGTGTGCAGGGTTCAGGGGTGTGCTATGTGCAGAGTTCAAGGGTGTGCTATGTACAGAGTTCAAGGGTGTGCTATGTACAGAGTGCAGGGTTCAGAGGTGCTCTATGTACAGAGTGCAGAGTTCAGGGGTGTGCTATGTACAGCATGCAGAGTTCAGGGGTGCACTATGTACAGAGTGCAGGGTTCAGGGGTGTGCTATGTACAGCATGCAGAGTTCAGGGGTGTGCTATGTACAGAGTGCAGGGTTCAGGGGTGTGCTATGTGCAGAATTCAAGGGTGTGCTATGTACAGTGTGCATAGCTCAGGGGCACGCTATGTACAGAGTTCAGGGGTGCACTATGTACAGCATGCAGAGTTCAGGGGTGCGCTGTGTGCAGGGTTCAGGGGTGCTCTGTGTGCAGAGTTCAGGGGTTCTCTGTGTGCAGAGTTCAGGGGTGCGCTATGTACAGTGTGCAGGGTTCAGGGGTGCGCTATGTACAGTGTGCAGGGTTCAGGGGTGCGCTATGTACAGTGTGCAGGGTTCAAAAGGACGCTATGTACAGTGTGCAGGGTTCAGGGGTGCGCTATGTACAGTGTGCAGGGTTCAGGGGTGCGCTATGTACAGTGTGCAGGGTTCAGAAGGACGCTGTGTGCAGGGTTCAGAAGGACGCTATGTACAGTGTGCAGGGTTCAGGGGTGCGCTATGTACAGAGTGCAGGGTTCAGAAGGACGCTATGTACAGTGTGCAGGGTTCAGAAGGACGCTATGTACAGTGTGCAGGGTTCAGAAGGACGCTATGTACAGTGTGCAGGGTTCAGGGGTGCGCTATGTACAGAGTGCAGGGTTCAGAAGGACGCTATGTACAGTGTGCAGGGTTCAGAAGGACGCTATGTACAGTGTGCAGGGTTCAGAAGGACGCTATGTACAGTGTGCAGGGTTCAGAAGGACGCTATGTACAGTGTGCAGGGTTCAGAAGGACGCTATGTGCAGGGTTCAGAAGGACGCTATGTACAGTGTGCAGGGTTCAGAAGGACGCTATGTACAGTGTGCAGGGTTCAGAAGGACGCTATGTACAGTGTGCAGGGTTCAGAAGGATGCTATGTACAGTGTGCAGGGTTCAGGGGTGCGCTATGTACAGTGTGCAGGGTTCAGAAGGACGCTATGTACAGTGTGCAAGGTTCAGAAGGATGCTATGTACAGTGTGCAGGGTTCAGGGGTGCGCTATGTACAGAGTGCAGGGTTCAGAAGGACGCTATGTACAGTGTGCAGGGTTCAGAAGGACGCTATGTACAGTGTGCAGGGTTCAGAAGGACGCTATGTACAGTGTGCAGGGTTCAGAAGGATGCTATGTACAGTGTGCAGGGTTCAGGGGTGCGCTATGTACAGTGTGCAGGGTTCAGAAGGACGCTATGTACAGTGTGCAGGGTTCAGGGGTGCGCTATGTACAGAGTGCAGGGTTCAGAAGGACGCTATGTACAGTGTGCAGGGTTCAGAAGGACGCTATGTACAGTGTGCAGGGTTCAGAAGGACGCTATGTACAGTGTGCAGGGTTCAGAAGGACGCTATGTACAGTGTGCAGGGTTCAGAAGGACGCTATGTACAGTGTGCAGGGTTCAGAAGGACGCTATGTACAGTGTGCAGGGTTCAGAAGGATGCTATGTACAGTGTGCAGGGTTCAGGGGTGCGCTATGTACAGAGTGCAGGGTTCAGAAGGACGCTATGTACAGTGTGCAGGGTTCAGAAGGACGCTATGTACAGGGTTCAGAAGGACGCTATGTACAGTGTGCAGGGTTCAGAAGGACGCTATGTACAGAGTGAAGGGTTCAGAAGGACGCTATGTACAGAGTGAAGGGTTCAGAAGGACGCTATGTACAGAGTGAAGGGTTCAGAAGGACGCTATGTACAGAGTGCAGGGTTCAGAAGGACGCTATGTACAGTGTGCAGGGTTCAGGGGTGCGCTATGTACAGTGTGCAGGGTTCAGAAGGACGCTATGTACAGAGTGCAGGGTTTAGAAGGATGCTATGTACAGTGTGCAGGGTTCAGAAGGACGCTATGTACAGTGTGCAGGGTTCAGGGGTGCGCTATGTACAGTGTGCAGGGTTCAGAAGGACGCTATGTACAGTGTGCAGGGTTCAGAAGGACGCTATGTACAGTGTGCAGGGTTTAGAAGGACGCTATGTACAGTGTGCAGGGTTCAGAAGGATGCTATGTACAGTGTGCAGGGTTCAGAAGGATGCTATGTACAGAGTGCAGGGTTCAGAAGGACGCTATGTACAGAGTGCAGGGTTTAGAAGGATGCTATGTACAGAGTGCAGGGTTCAGAAGGACGCTATGTACAGAGTGAAGGGTTCAGAAGGACGCTATGTACAGTGTGCAGGGTTCAGGGGTGCGCTATGTACAGTGTGCAGGGTTCAGGGGTGCGCTATGTACAGTGTGCAGGGTTCAGAAGGACGCTATGTACACAGAGTGAAGAGCCACAGCTGCTTACCTCTGCATCCCCCACCCACCTGCGTCTCACATAGTCTCCCTTCTTCTTCCTCCTTCAGGTCCATGTGAATTCTGAGAGCCTCGCGGTGAAAATATCACAAGAAATCAATTATGCGAAAAGTCTTTATTATGAGCAGCAGCTGATGTTGCGTCAGACGGAGGAGCCGGACGGTCTGGACCTGAACTCCTAAAGCACCTAACTTCCACCGAGCGTCTCCTCTGTCCAGAGTCCCGGGGCCCGGGCAGAGATCCGGAATCTGCTTCTATCCAGAGTCCTGGGCAGAGATCCGGAATCTGCTTCTATCCAGAGTCCCGGGCAGAGATCCAGAATCTGCCTCCACCTGGAATCCCGGGGACCGGGCAGAGAGATGGAAGATTCTGGAACATATATGTCTGTCCTCATAGGTTTACATCTATTATATATCTGCACATTTCTCCTGTCCCGATATTGTGACGGCTGCCTTTCCAGATTATTGATTTTGGGGTAATTTATATGACGGGTTAGTAATATTTAATACGATGTATAATTATAAATATCTATACATTTAAAGCTGTATCAATTTTGAAGAAAGACCTTTATTTTGCTAACTTTGTACATATGTATATCTGTGATGATTGTAAATACAATGGAGGATGGAAACCGCGGCGTCTGCGTCATGTTTGTTTACATTGTAATCTTATATGATGGAACACATTTCCAATGATTGGCCAGACTCCGGTCCTTTCCACACCTCCCAACTGGGGTCAGTTTTCCTTAAAAATCCGGCTTTTATCTAAGCCCGTCAGTTAAAGGGATCCATGTCTTTATGGACCTTGCTTTGTGCACGGGGGTCTAAATCATTTGGTGGAGGGGGGATTATGGTGTGGGGGGAGGGGGGATTATGGTGGGGGGTGGAGGGGGGATTATGGTGTGGAGGTGAGGGGGGATTATGGTGTGGAGGTGAGGGGGGATTATGGTGTGGGGGGAGGGGGGGATTATGGTGTGGGGGGAGGGGGGGATTATGGTGTGGAGGTGAGGGGGGATTATGGTGTGGGGGGAGGGGGGATTATGGTGTGGAGGTGAGGGGGGATTATGGTGTGGAGGTGAGGGGGGATTATGGTGTGGAGGTGAGGGGGGATTATGGTGTGGGGGGAGGGGGGGATTATTGTGGGGGGGTTGTATTTCAGGGGTTGGGTTTGGCCCCTTAGTTCCAGTGAAGGGAACTCTTAAGGCGTCAGCATACCAAGACATTTTGGACAATTTCATGCTCCCAACTTTGTGGGAGGAGTTTGGGGACGGCCCCTTCCTGTTCCAACATGACTGCGCACCAGTGCACAAAGAAAGGTCCATAAAGACATGGATGAGCGAATTTGGGGTGGAGGAACTTGACTGGGCTGCATAGAGTCCTGACCTCAACCCGATGGAACACCTTTGGGGCGAATTAGAGCGGAGCCTATGAGCCAGGCCTTCTCATCCAACATCAGTACCTGACCTCACAAATGCTCTTCTGGAAGAATGGTCAAACATTCCCATAGACACCCTCCTAAACCTTGTGGACGGCCTTCCCAGAAGAGGTGAAGCTGTTATAGCTGCAAAGGGCGGAGCCAACTCAATATTGAATCCTCCGGACTAAGACTGGGATGTTATTAAAGGTCATGTGTGTGTAAAGGCAGGCGTCCCAATACTTTTGATAATATCATGTATACAGTTGTGCTCATAAGTTTACATACCCTGGCAGAATTTATGATTTCTTGCCCATTTTTCAGAGAATATGAATAACACAAAAACTTTTCTCTCACTCATGGTCAGTGTTTGGCTCAAGTCATTTATTATCAATCATCTGTTTTTACTCTTTTTATATCATAATCACAACAGAAACTACCCAAATGACCCTGATCAAAAGTTTACATACCCTGGTGATTTTGGCCTGATAACATGCACACAAGGTGACACAAAGGGGTTTGAATGGCTATTAAAGGGAACCATCCTCACCTGTGATCTGTTTGTAACTAGTGTTGTGTATAAAAGGTCAATGAGTTTCTGGACTCCTGACAGACCCTTGCATCTTTCATCCAGTGCTGCACTGACGTTTCTGGATTCTGAGTCATGGGGAAAGCAAAAGCATTGTCAAAGGATCTGTGGGAAAAGGTAGTTGAACTGTATAAAACAGGAAAGGGATATAAAAAGATATCCAAGGAATTGAGAATTCCAATCAGCAGTGTTCAAACTCTAATCAAGAAGTGGAAAATGAGGGGTTCTGGTGAAAACAATCCACGGTCAGGTAGACCAACTAAAATTTCAGCCACAACTGCCAGGAAAATTATTGGGGATGCAAAGAAAACCCACAAATAACTTCAGGTGAAATGCAGGACTCTCTGAAAACATGAGGTGTGGCTGTTTTAAGATGCACAATAAGGAGGCACTTGAAGAAAGATGGGCTGCATGGTCGAGTCTCCAGAAGAAAGATGGGCTGCATGGTCGAGTCTCCAGAAGAAAGATGGGCTGTATGGTCGAGTCTCCAGAAGAAAGATGGGCTGCATGGTCGAGTCTCCAGAAGAAAGATGGGCTGCATGGTCGAGTCTCCAGAAGAAAGATGGGCTGCATGGTCGAGTCTCCAGAAGAAAGATGGGCTGTATGGTCGAGTCTCCAGAAGAAAGATGGGCTGCTTGGTCGAGTCTCCAGAAGAAAGATGGGCTGCATGGTCGAGTCTCCAGAAGAAAGATGGGCTGCATGGTCGAGTCTCCAGAAGAAAGATGGGCTGTATGGTCGAGTCTCCAGAAGAAAGATGATCTGCATGGTCGAGTCTCCAGAAGAAAGATGGGCTGCATGGTCGAGTCTCCAGAAGAAAGATGGGCTGCATGGTCGAGTCTCCAGAAGAAAGATGGTCTGCATGGTCGAGTCTCCAGAAGAAAGATGGGCTGCATGGTCGAGTCTCCAGAAGAAAGATGGGCTGCATGGTCGAGTCTCCAGAAGAAAGTCATTACTACGCAAACGTCACAAAGTATCCCACTTACAATACGCCAAACAGCACAGAGACAAGCCTCAAACCTTCTGCCACAAAGTCGTTTGGAGTGATGAGACCAAAACTGAGCTTTTTGGCCACAACCATAAACACTACATTTGGAGAGGAGACAACAAGGCCTATGATGAAAGGTCCACCATCCCTACTGTGAAACACGGAGGTGGATCGCTGATGTTTTGGGGATGTGTGAGCTACAAAGGCACAAGAAATTTGGTCACAATTGATGGCAAGATGAATGCAGTATGTTATCAAAAAATACTGGAGGAACATTTCATTCATCAGCCAGGAAGCTGCACATGGGACGGACTTGGACATTCCAACATGACAATGATCCAAAACACAAGGCCAAGTCCACCTGTCATTGGCTACAGCAGAATAAAGTGAAGGCTCTGGAGGGGCCACCTCAGTCTCCTGACCTCAATATCATTGAGCCCCTCTGGGGAGATCTCAAACGTGCCGTTCATGCAAGACAGCCCAAGAATTTACAGGAACTGGAGGCTTTTTACCAAGAGGAACCATCTGAGAAGATAAAGAGCCTCATCCGCAAATACCACAAAAGACTTCAAGATGTCATTGATGGTAAAGGGGGCAATACACGGTATTAAGAACTGGGGTATGTAAACTTTTGATCAGGGTCATTTGGGTAGTTTCTGTTCTGATTATGATATAAAAAGAGTAAACACAGATGATTGATAATAAATGTCTTCAGCCAAACACTAACCATGAGTGAGAGAAAAGTTTTTGTGTTATTTCATATTCTCTGAAAAATGGCCAAGAAATCATAAATTCTGCCAGGGTATGTAAACTTATGAGCACAGCTGTATATGGAGCCATGTATGATCACCTGGGATCCTTAAAGTGATCCTGTGCTTTGTCAATGCAGAACAAAGGAAGCGGAACACTTAAAGCAGTGATTCTCCACCTCAGTCCTCAAGTACCCCCAACAGGCCATGTTTGCAGGTTTTCCTTTATCTTGCACAGGTGCTCTAAATCAGAGTCAATGGTTTGGTGTTTTGGACAACTAAGAGAAATTTCCAAAACATGGCCTGTTGGGGTACTTGAGGACTGAGGTTGAGAACCACTGACTTAAAGGGCCGGTGCCCCTGGTGGTTGGGCTTGTATCAATTTCAGATGTTTCTGGGATCATTCAGAATTCATTGACATTCAAACCCCAGAAGATGATGGAGATGCACACATGAGGCCTTCAAGTGAACCTGTTACATGGGAAAGGAATACGCTCACTTTAAATCAACGTGACTCTTCCAGTCCATATTCTGGTCCCATTACTTCTTCCCTCCCTGGCTAAGTCTAGAATATTCATACCGGGACAGGTTCATCCAATGTCCAGGGCGAGGATGCAGAACCGCCCCCCACTCCCAATGTGTGTTGTAGATGCTCCGTCTTCACCAATTCTCCTGCCCCTTGCTCAGGCTGCCAGTGGGTGTTTTTTTTGGGGGGGGAGGGTGGGTTCTGTGATCGATGTGGATTCTCATAGAGCAGCTGGGAACATCCACCAATAGACAGAGATGTGAGATCCAAGCACAAGGTGACCCCCACCTTGGAATGAGGATTTCGGAAATCATCGGGGGGCCACATGGTGACACGGGAAGAAATAATTGCTGACTTTGAGATTGTTGTCACTTTTGAGGGAAGTACATGACTTGGATGACGTGAAGGTCAGATTGGAGTGGTCATTGGAACTGTTTGAATAATCCTTTCCAGTTCAGGGCCATCCACACCATCAGGTTGTGACAAATCCCAGGTAGGTGCACAGCTATGCGTGTCAGGAGCGCACACACAATCCCGCTTTCCGGACACTCGCAGGAACACGCCGCCCTTCAGCAGATGCATGGCGGTGCCTTTCATTGTTCTTGGTGTTCCAATGTATCTGAAAATACACCTTTCTGAATGAAGCTGAAACACGTAGGGAAGCACCACCTGTGGGTGGCCTGACATGTTGGTGCTCTTCACCGCTGTTCATTGTGAATGGCACTACAACGCCCCTCCATAATGCATGGTGTCCTGTGCATTACGCTGCAATGACCTGCCACATTTTCCACACGTGTTTCAGTTCATTCATTTTGGATAGAATGTTTAATGGAACAGAACAATTCCTGCATTGCTACGTGCAAGAGATATGTAAGAGCAGCCATTGCTGAGGTCCTTCCAGGCAGGCCGAGTGCGTCTCCCGCTGATCCCCCTAAATAGATGGTGACAGGTCCTCTTTATGGAGAGATCTGGGGTCTATAATGAATGTAAACATCCCATGTGACAGTAATAGGAGGTGACAGGTCCTCTTTATGGAGAGATCTGGGGTCTATAATGTATGTAAACATCCCATGTGACAGTAATAGGAGGTGACAGGTCCTCTTTATGGAGAGATCTGGGGTCTATAATGAATGTAAACATCCCATGTGACAGTAATAGGAGGTGACAGGTCCTCTTTATGGAGAGATCTGGGGTCTATATACATGGTGCCCCCTTTACTCTGATACCCCTAACTAAAATCTAGTGGAACCAATTGTCTTCAGAAGTCACCTAATTAGTAAATAGAGTCCACCTGTGTGTCATTTAATCTCAGTATAAATACAGCTGTTCTGTGAAGGCCTCAGAGGTTTGTTAGAGAACCTTAGTGAACAGACAGCATCATGAAGGCCAAGGAACACACCAGACAGGTCAGGGATAAAGTTGTGGAGAAGTATAAAGCAGGGTTAGGTTATAAAAAAATCTCCCAAGCTTTGAACATCTCACGGAGCTCTGTTCAATCCATCATCGGAAAATGGAAAGAGTATGGCACAACTGCAAACCTACCAAGACATGGCCGTCCACCTAAACTGACCGGCCGGGCAAGGAGAGCATTCATCAGAGAAGAGCCAAGAGGTCCATGGTAACTCTGGAGGAGCTGCAGAGATCCACAGCTCAGGTGGGAGAATCTGTGCACATGGTGGTGGCAGCATCATGTGGTGGGGATGCTTTTCTTCAGCAGGGACAGGGAAGCTGGTCAGAGTTGATGGGAAGATGGATGGAGACAAATACAGGACAATCTTAGAAGAAAACCTGTTAGAGTCTACAAAAGACTTGAGACTGGGGCGGAGGTTCACCTTCCAGCAGGACAACGACCCGAAACATCCAGCCAGAGCTACAATGGAATGGTTTAGATCAAAGCATATTCATGTGTTAGAATGGCCCAGTCACAGTCCAGACCTAAATCACATTGAGAATCTGTGGCAAGACTTGAAAATTGCTGTTCACAGACGCTCTCCATCCAATCTGACAGAGCTTGAGATATTTTACAAAGAAGAATGGGCAGAAATGTCCTCTCTAGATGTGCAAAGCTGGTAGAGACATCCCCAAAAAGACTTGTAGAGAAAGGGGGTTCTACAAAGTATTGACTCCGGGGGGCGCCATACAAATGCCCCTCCCCCACACTTTTCACATATTTATTTGTATCATTTATCATTTTCCTTCCACTTCACAATTATGTGACACTTTGTGTTGGTCTATCACATAAAATCCCAATAAAATACATTTATGGTTTTAGTTGTAACATGAGAAATGTGGAGAATTTCAAGGGGTATAAATACTTTTTCAAGGCAATGTATGTGACTATGGCTCCAACATATACCATGGCTGTCTTCATTGTACCCAGGAGACAAGTCCTGATAAGTTGCACTAGACCAGTGGTTCTCAACTCCAGTCCTCGGGACCCACCAACAGGTCAGATTTTAAGTATTACCTTGGGGAGTTGCAGACTAGAATACTGCAATCACTGAGCAGCAAGTGATATCACCTGTGATGTATTTCAGCTATCTTGCAAACCTGGCCTGTTGGTGGGTCCTGAGGACTGGAGTTGAGAACCACTGCACTAGACCTTTCATCTCTGCAGCACAGAGCACCATCGGCTGGGTTAGGAGAAGGCCTCATGAATGTCCTTGGTTGTGCGGAGGCCGATCGATGTTCTCTGCCTTGTTCCGTGTTCCCGATCCGAGTCCAGATCCATCTCAATCAGTTTTTATTGTTCGACTTTCATAGACAATAAAGTGATTCTCTGAGCGTCTCATTGCTCTTCCTTATCCTGAAGTCTGTTTTAGTTCTCTATTTGGAAGATTCTCCAATCACTGAGCTGCACAGCAGAGGGACAGAAGACAAAAATTACACAACAAATTCTTCTCTGGAGATCGTGAGGTCTCTCTGCAGAGGAGGAGCCGTGCTCTCTGTGTGGAAGCAGAGGTCTCTCTGCAGAGAAGGAGCCTTGCTCTCTGTGTGGAAGCAGAGGTCTCTCTGCAGAGGAGGAGCCGTGCTCTCTGTGTGGAAGCAGAGGTCTCTCTGCAGAGAAGGAGCCTTGCTCTCTGTGTGGAAGCAGAGGTCTCTCTGCAGAGAAGGAGCCTTGCTCTCTGTGTGGAAGCAGAGGTCTCTCTGCAGAGAAGGAGCCTTGCTCTCTGTGTGGAAGCAGAGGTCTCTCTGCAGAGAAGGAGCCTTGCTCTCTGTGTGGAAGCAGAGGTCTCTCTGCAGAGAAGGAGCCTTGCTCTCTGTGTGGAAGCAGAGGTCTCTCTGCAGAGAAGGAGCCTTGCTCTCTGTGTGAAAGCAGAGGTCTCTCTGCAGAGAAGGAGTCATGCTCTCTGTGTGGAAGCAGTGGTCTCTCTGCAGAGGACCAGCACAGCCATAGCGTTCCAATAAGCTGGGAGCATGAGCTTTACTCATTGCAGAGTTATAGCAACTGATTAAGCAAAGAGGGATGCCGGACTTCTGCAGAGAGAGGAAGAAAAGAGGATGATGTCCAGATTCATCTACGAACGTGCGGTGGATGTAAAGGTGATTGAAGTCCAACTCCCCGGGACACGGAGCCGGGAGAGAGGTAAGTGAAAGGAGTCTGTTCTATAATCCCCCCCCCCCCCCCAAACAATGAGCAATTACCCCTTACAGTGGTTGATGGGGGGGGGTGGTGTTTTCATTGAGTTGGCTTTTTAAGTAATATTTCAGCTTGTTTTTTTTTTTTTTTTCTCCTTTATAATAACAAACACGTCACACTTACCGGCTGTGTGATGGTTTTTGCACAGAACAGCCCAGATCCTCCTCTTCTGGGGTCCTCCTCTTCTGGGGTCCTCCTCTTCTGGGATGTATTGTCATCGGATCTCCAGTCATCAGATCTCCAGTCATCAGATATCTAGTCATCAGATCTCCAGTCATCAGATATCTAGTCATCGGATCTCCAGTCATCGGATCTCCAGTCATCGGATCACCAGTCATCAGATCTCCAGTCATCAGATCACCAGTCATCGGATATCTAGTCATCAGATCTCCAGTCATCAGATATCTAGTCATCAGATCTCCAGTCATCAGATCTCCAGTCATCAGATCACCAGTCATCAGATCACCAGTCATCAGATCTCCAGTCATCAGATCACCAGTCATCGGATATCTAGTCATCGGATCTGCAGTCATCGGATCTGCAGTCATCGGATCTGCAGTCATCGGATCTCCAGTCATCCAGTCATCGGATCTCCAGTCATCGGATCTCCAGTCATCGGATCTCCAGTCATCAGATATCCAGTCATCAGATATCCAGTCATCAGATCTCCAGTCATCAGATATCTAGTCATCGGATCTCCAGTCATCGGATCACCAGTCATCGGATCTCCAGTCATCGGATCTCCAGTCATCGGATCTCCAGTCATCGGATCTCCAGTCATCGGATCTCCAGTCATCGGATCTCCAGTCATCGGATCTCCAGTCATCGGATCTCCAGTCATCGGATCTCCAGTCATCGGATCACCAGTCATCAGATCTCCAGTCATCAGATCTCCAGTCATCAGATCACCAGTCATCGGATATCTAGTCATCGGATCTGCAGTCATCGGATCTGCAGTCATCGGATCTCCAGTCATCCAGTCATCGGATCTCCAGTCATCGGATCTCCAGTCATCGGATCTCCAGTCATCAGATATCCAGTCATCGGATCTCCAGTCATCGGATCTCCAGTCATCGGATCTCCAGTCATCGGATATCTAGTCATCGGATCTCCAGTCATCGGATCTCCAGTCATCGGATCTCCAGTCATCGGATCTCCAGTCATCGGATCTCCAGTCATCGGATCTCCAGTCATCGGATCTCCAATCATCGGATCTCCAGTCATCAGATCTCCAGTCATCAGATCTCCAGTCATCAGATATCTAGTCATCAGATCTCCAGTCATCAGATCACCAGTCATCGGATATCTAGTCATCGGATCTGCAGTCATCGGATCTCCAGTCATCCAGTCATCGGATCACCAGTCATCGGATCTCCAGTCATCGGATCTCCAGTCATCGGATCTCCAGTCATCGGATCTCCAGTCATCGGATCTCCAGTCATCAGATCTCCAGTCATCAGATATCTAGTCATCGGATCTCCAGTCATCGGATCTCCAGTCATCGGATCTCCAGTCATCGGATCTCCAGTCATCGGATCTCCAGTCATCGGATCTCCAGTCATCGGATCTCCAGTCATCGGATCTCCAGTCATCGGATCTCCAGTCATCGGATATCTAGTCATCGGATCTCCAGTCATCGGATCTCCAGTCATCGGATCTCCAGTCATCGGATCACCAGTCATCGGATCTCCAGTCATCGGATCTCCAGTCATCGGATCTCCAGTCATCAGATCTCCAGTCATCAGATCTCCAGTCATCAGATATCTAGTCATCAGATCTCCAGTCATCAGATATCTAGTCATCGGATCTCCAGTCATCGGATCACCAGTCATCGGATCTCCAGCCATCAGATCTCCAGTCATCAGATATCCAGTCATCAGATATCTAGTCATCGGATCTCCAGTCATCGGATCACCAGTCATCGGATCTCCAGTCATCGGATCTCCAGTCATCGGATCTCCAGTCATCGGATCTCCAGTCATCGGATCTCCAGTCATCGGATATCTAGTCATCGGATCTCCAGTCATCGGATCTCCAGTCATCGGATCTCCAGTCATCGGATCACCAGTCATCGGATCTCCAGTCATCGGATCTCCAGTCATCGGATCTCCAGTCATCAGATCTCCAGTCATCAGATCTCCAGTCATCAGATCTCCAGTCATCAGATATCTAGTCATCAGATCTCCAGTCATCAGATATCTAGTCATCGGATCACCAGTCATCGGATCTCCAGCCATCAGATCTCCAGTCATCAGATATCCAGTCATCAGATATCCAGTCATCGGATCTCCAGTCATCGGATCACCAGTCATCGGATCTCCAGTCATCGGATCTCCAGTCATCGGATCTCCAGTCATCGGATCTCCAGTCATCGGATCTCCAGTCATCGGATCTCCAGTCATCGGATCTCCAGTCATCGGATATCTAGTCATCGGATCTCCAGTCATCGGATCTCCAGTCATCGGATCTCCAGTCATCGGATCTCCAGTCATCGGATCTCCAGTCATCGGATCTCCAGTCATCGGATCTCCAGTCATCGGATCTCCAGTCATCGGATCTCCAGTCATCAGATCTCTAGTCATCAGATCTCCAGTCATCAGATATCCAGTCATCGGATCTCCAGTCATCGGATCTCCAGTCATCGGATCTCCAGTCATCGGATCTCCAGTCATCGGATCTCCAGTCATCGGATCTCCAGTCATCAGATCTCCAGTCATCAGATCTCCAGTCATCAGATCTCCAGTCATCAGATATCTAGTCATCAGATCTCCAGTCATCAGATATCTAGTCATCGGATCTCCAGTCATCGGATCACCAGTCATCGGATCTCCAGTCATCAGATATCCAGTCATCAGATATCTAGTCATCAGATCTCCAGTCATCAGATCACCAGTCATCGGATCACCAGTCATCGGATATCTAGTCATCGGATCTGCAGTCATCGGATCTGCAGTCATCGGATCTCCAGTCATCCAGTCATCGGATCACCAGTCATCGGATCACCAGTCATCGGATCACCAGTCATCGGATCTCCAGTCATCGGATCTCCAGTCATCGGATCTCCAGTCTTTGGATCTCCAGTCATCGGATCTCCAGTCATCAGATATCTAGTCATCAGATCTCCAGTCATCAGATATCTAGTCATCAGATCTCCAGTCATCAGATATCTAGTCATCGGATCTCCAGTCATCGGATCTCCAGTCATCGGATCACCAGTCATCAGATATCCAGTCATCAGATATCCAGTCATCAGATATCTAGTCATCGGATCTCCAGTCATCGGATCTCCAGTCATCAGATATCCAGTCATCAGATATCCAGTCATCAGATATCTAGTCATCAGATCTCCAGTCATCAGATCTCCAGTCATCAGATCTCCAGTCATCAGATCTCCAGTCATCAGATCTCCAGTCATCAGATCACCAGTCATCGGATATCTAGTCATCGGATCTGCAGTCATCGGATCTCCAGTCATCCAGTCATTGGATCACCAGTCATCGGATCACCAGTCATCGGATCACCAGTCATCGGATCACCAGTCATCGGATCTGCAGTCATCGGATCTGCAGTCATCGGATCTCCAGTCATCGGATCTCCAGTCATCGGATCTGCAGTCATCGGATCTGCAGTCATCGGATCTGCAGTCATCGGATCTCCAGTCATCGGATCTCCAGTCATCCAGTCATCGGATCACCAGTCATCGGATCTCCAGTCATCGGATCTCCAGTCATCGGATCTCCAGTCATCGGATCTCCAGTCATCGGATCTCCAGTCATCAAGGGGCAGCTTAGATATATGGGGCAATGCTCTGCTCCTCTACCAAGATCGTGGCCCCCTGCTGCAGAAGAAGGCATGGTAAGCCCATAATATATTGACTGGTCCTCTGCCTTCCCTCATTCCTGTTTTAGGCCTCATCACTTGAGGTGTAGCATAGCATACACCCATGGAGGGCCGTGTTTACCTGTACAGGTGTTCTGCACATCCCAATGCAGGCAGTCCCATTCATGCCCAATAGGTACACAGCCACTGCTTCCGATATGACAGCCGTTTGGATGCACAGTGTCTGTGATCTGGCCGTGCACCCCCACCGAGCTCAGACTGGAAGCAGGGCTGTCCATGCAGTGCCTGTGTCCCAGTTGAAATGAATGGGGATGCCTGAAACACATGTGTATCCTTGTGAGGGGTACACATGGCCCCCCATGGGGTGTACACCATTGTATTCCCCATGTGAAGGAGGCCCAATAGTCAATGTGATTACCCATATAAACATCTCACTTCGGATATCAGAAATAAATCTAAGCCTTGATTGGCTGTCATCAGGTATATATATATATTTGGTTGCAGTGTTGATTCCTCGGCTTGTATATATAAATATTCGGTTCCAGGCTCGGCGTTGTCCTCTCATTGACCCGCACATTTTCGGAAGGGAACGTATTTGCTCGATATTTTCATGTTATCAAGGGGAGCCGATGCAGGAGCTCAGCGGACTGCGGTCTCTGGAGTATGGAAACAATTATCTCTGCCAGGAAGAACGGAAAATTCTCCAATTCTGTCTGGTGGCCTTAAAGGGTCAGTCCACCCAAAACGAATGTTGCCGGGTTTGTCTGTATGATGCTGGAGAATAAAAGCTGAACCCTGTGGGGGGTAATTACACTTGTTTTGTGTCCCCCTCCCCCACACTGCGAGGGTAACTAGAGGATGATGAATAATCTGATCTACTTACCTCACTCCTCTTCTCCCTCCGATGCTCCAGGTTGTAGACAGGCCCTCTGTGTCCTTCAGGATCCAGTCCTGCATTGTACGGGATGATGTCAGAGACCTGCGACCGGACAGGCAGCAAACCCCCAAACTGGGGGGGGGGGGGGGGCGGGGGCAGGGAGAACCCACTAAAAGGGGAAAGATACAATTTCTTATATTTCTTGGGCTCCCTATTCCTGAGTTCCTGTGTCTGTACACCCGCTGTGCCCATTATGAGGGGTTCTCACCATCCCTGTGCTGAGTTCCCGGGTCTGTACACCCGCTGTGCCCATTATGAGGGGTTCCCACCATCCCTGTGCTGAGTTCCTGGGTCTGTACACCCGCTGTGCCCATTATGAGAGGTTCCCACCATCCCTGTGCTGAGTTCCCGGGTCTGTACACCCGCTGTGCCCATTATGAGGGGTTCTCACCATCCCTGTGCTGAGTTCCCGGGTCTGTACACCCGCTGTGCCCATTATGAGGGGTTCCCACCATCCCTGTGCTGAGTTCCCGGGTCTGTACACCCGCTGTGCCCATTATGAGGGGTTCTTACCATCCCTGTGCTGAGTTCCCGGGTCTGTACACCCGCTGTGCCCATTATGAGGGGTTCCCACCATCCCTGTGCTGAGTTCCCGGGTCTGTACACCCGCTGTGCCCATTATGAGGGGTTCCCACCATCCCTGTGCTGAGTTCCCGGGTCTGTACACCCGCTGTGCCCATTATGAGGGGTTCCCACCATCCCTGTGCTGAGTTCCCGGGTCTGTACACCCACTGTGCCCATTATGAGGGGTTCTCACCATCCCTGTGCTGAGTTCCCGGGTCTGTACACCCGCTGTGCCCATTATGAGGGGTTCTCACCATCCCTGTGCTGAGTTCCCGGGTCTGTACACCCGCTGTGCCCATTATGAGGGGTTCCCACCATCCCTGTGCTGAGTTCTCAGGTCTGTACACCCGCTGTGCCCATTATGAGGGGTTCCCACCATCCCTGTGCTGAGTTCCCGGGTCTGTACACCCGCTGTGCCCATTATGAGGGGTTAATTTTGTTTATTGAAAAATCTTACAAACAACAACTTATATACAATAAAACCATAATAAATAAATAAAACATATTTACAAAATAATTGAATATGATAATACAAAACAAGAACATAATAAATGGTACAAACCAAATTGCGCACAACACAATCCCTACAGGAGAGCCAGACTAAGGAACATCACCGTCACCATGCATGGAGCCTTTTATCAAAAATAGATTTCATCTTGAAAATCTAGGGGAGTGAATCAAGAATACAAAGAAAAGCCGCACACCCCGAGATCAACAGGCAGCAGCTACAGAGTCCTGATATTCCTCCACACCCTTATCCAGACCTCCTGCTGCCACCTGCCTTTCTCAAGACCCCGAATCTTCCCAACCTCACCAAGAATGTCCTGCACCACCACTTCGACAGGGAGGATTTTACTCCGTAAGGATACCTGACACCGTGCACTCCACGTGAAATAACGGACTACTAGACTAACTAAAAAAAGTGTTTCCAAATCATAATCCAGACGAGTCTGGAATGCCCCATACACCCACTCTGCATAACTCATATGGGGGAGGAAGGGTATACTCAGAGCCCTCCCAACCCTCTTGTACACCTCTATATTAAAAGGGCATTGAAGTAGAAAGTGATCCATGGACTCCACCACTCCTCCACACTCCACTCTCGGGCAGCCCCGATCACTCATGGAAAGAAACTTCAAGTTGCCCTTCACATATAGTTTTCCATGAAAGGCAAGCCAAGCCTGATCCCTAAACTTCATTGGGATTCTCTCCAAATTAATCAATCGCAAACCCTCCCCCAAAACCAGGCTTGGGCAATCCCTCAAGGCCAGTGGCTCGCAAAAAGCAGAGCTCATGATCCGCTTCTCAAGAAGTTTCCTTGGAAGAGATTTGACTTCTCCTGCTGTTACTTGCCACTGCCGAAGCATTTTCAAACACGGGGCAACATAAGCCGGGAGCTGTTCATGCTTGACCCTCAGGCTTTTCACTGGCCCACCATTTTCCCAGTCTCGCAGAAAGGGCCTAAACCAGGACTGGAAAATACCAACCCACCCAGGCGGTCTCTCTGCCAACATGTTACCAAGATTATACTTCAAAAACATCAGAGAGAAAAAGACTACAGGGTTGACCATCCCTAGACCACCCTCCCGCCTAGGAAGGTAAGTCACATTCCTTTTGACAAGGTTTATTCTGTTCCCCCATAACAGCTGGAAGAAACAACTATAGATCCTGGTATAAAGAGAAACTGGCAAAATGCAAACAAAACTGACATACAGAAAAATCGGAATCAGGTAAGTCTTGATCAGATCAAACTTTTCCCTCAAGGAAAGCTGCCAACCTTTCCAGCTTGCCACCTTGGCATCGGCATTCTCCAGCCTGTTCACCCAATTTACATGATCATAGTCACCTGGGCCGAATTCAATGCCTAGAACTCGAATTTTTTGTTGGGGCTCCGGGAAGTCATCCGGGAGAACAAAGCTCTCACCTTCCACACCCATCCAGAAAGCTTCACACTTGTCCTGGTTGACCTTTGAACCTGATGCCTCTGCATACTGCCCTATCACTGAGACCACTTCCTGCGCCTCCGCAGTCCCAGAGATAAAAACAGAAACATCATCAGCATAGGCCACAACCTTCAAAGGAGGCTCACCAGCGATGCCCAAAGGTACCCCACACAATGGTCCACTCTCTAGCCTTCTAATGAAGGGGTCGATTGCAAACACATATAGCAGAGGACTCAATGGACACCCCTGACGCACACCCGAGCCGACTGCAAAGGGCTGCCTGACCCAACCATTAACCAGAGGAAAGCTTTCAGCCCCTTTGTACAAAATCTTGAGCCAATCAATGAAACCCCCCTCCAGGCCATATTTGTCAAGAAGGAGCCACAAGTACTCATGATTAACCCGATCAAAGGCCTTAGCCTGATCCAATGTCAGCAAAAATTTACCCCAACCAGCAGCCCTACAACGCTCCAAGGCCTCCCGGACAGCTAACACCGCTGAGAAAGTGCTTCTACCTTGGACCGAACAGTGCTGGTGGCGGGATAACAAACTGCCCGCAACTGGTGATAATCGCCAGAAGAAAATCTTTGCCAGTATCTTTCTATCGACATTAAGAAGGCTAATGGGGCGCCAATTCCCAATCATGGAAGGATCTTTACCCTTTGACAGAAGGATCACTGCAGATCGCCTCATGGAGGGAGGGAGAGAACCCTCATTCAAACAGCCATTAAAAACCTCTGCAAGGTAGGGAGCCAGGATCGTCTTAAAACATTTATAGAACTCGGCTGTCAAACCATCTGGCCCTGGAGTTTTCTTGATGGCTAGTTTATCAATAGCCTGAATTACCTCATCTGCAGTGATTTCATCTGTCAAATTCATCAAAGGAACATTACTTTCCAGTCCTGGTGTAGAGTCCAAAAAACCCAACATCCTTGTCCGATCAAGGTTCCTTCCTCCCAGGAGATCGGCATAGTATGACCTGACAACCTCCAGGATCCCTGACCTAGACTTCGTCAGAGAGCCCGTACTGTCCCTCAGGCCATTGACCGTCTTAACTGCTACGCTCTGTTTACAGTTCTGGTAAGGGTCAGGCGAATGGTATTTCCCGTAATCCCTCTCCTGAACCAAAGAGGCGTGCCGGTCATATTGATGTCTCCTAAGGAGGAGCTTCACCTCAGAGATCGCCCTAGAATCTCCTCCATTCGAAACAAGGCGGTCAAGTTTCCTCCGCAAACGCTGGTAGGTGATATACTTATCTTGCTGCTTCTTTCTTCCTATGGCCTTGAAAAGCCCAACAGTCCGCTGTTTAACAAGCTCCCACCATTCTGACTTGCTGTTGCAAAAGTCTAGGATCGTTACCTGTGCTGGAAAAAAATCCTCAAAGGATTGTCTTACTCTCTCGTCTTCCAGGAGGGCCGAATTCAATCTCCAGATACCCCTCCCACTAGGTGGCATGTCTGGGGCATTCAGAGTCACAGATAGAATACAGTGATCAGAAAACTCCACTGCCCGACACACAGGTGCCGAAAAAGCGGAGTCTCCCTTTAAAAAAAAACCTATCTATCCTACTCTGACTACTACCTCGCTGAAAAGTGAACCCCGTGCTGTCTGGGCAGCGCTTAATGTGCGCATCTACCAGACCTGCTTCCCTAACTATCGCATTAAGAAAAAGGGTGTCATAGCCCAGCTTATCTCTGAAACCTCTCCTGTCTTTAGACTTAGTAATGGTGTTGAAATCACCTCCAAAGATAACCTGCTGGGCCGTAAAAAGAAAAGGCTTAATCTTTGTAAAGAGGCATTTCCTGTCCCACTTCGTCTGGGGACCATAGATGTTAATCAGGCGCAAGTCCTGCCCCTTCACAGAGACGTCTAAGACCATGCATCTCCCTATCTCTACCTCAATTACCCGCCGGCACGTTACCATACCAGAAAAAAGGACTGCAACTCCGCTGTAAGGCTCGGCCGCAAGAGACCAAAATGAGGGCCCACGTCTCCACTCCTTCTTTGCCAGATGTATATCGGCCAGACTACTCAGATGGGTTTCTTGCAAAAACAAAATGTCAGCATCAAACTCGCTGAGCAAAAATAAGGCCATATGGCGAGCACTTACTGATCTTAAGCTGGCAACATTAATGGTTGCCACTTTTAACGGAGTGGGAACTGCCATTAGGGTAGTTGAGGCAGCCGTTTCTTAGCCTGACTACTCCCTCTCCCTGGAGAACCAGCGCGCTTCGTTGCACCCTGGCACTCATCATCCATAGAGGATGCTGAACTGAATGAGTCCCATTCATCCTCATCCTCATCATCTGACAGGACCTTAAACTTATTTTCTAAAGGCAAAAATTTAGGATTTAAGGTAACTGAACCCCCTTTTTTCCTTCTTTTGCCCCTCCTCCTCCTATCCTCCAACCACTCCATATCATCCTTAGACAAACCAGACTCAACAGCCTCCCCACCCCTATCCTCCCCTTCACCCCCCTCCCCCCCACTCCCCCTTCCCTTATCTACCACCAGGCCAGCCTCTCCACCATCCTCCCCACTCCTCTGCACCCCACGATCCTCAATAGAAACCCTGCAGCGTCGGGGGAGGGGGGTTGGCACCACACCTGACGCACCTGCCTCAGCACCTCTTGCTGCCTCTACAATTTTAGAAGACACAGACACAGAAGGATTGGACACATTTTTGGCAACCGATACCTTACCTACAGAAGACATGGGCACACTAGGTAAACGCACAGACTGGGGAGACACAGACACATTAGGTATTGGCACAGACTGGGGCACAACAGATTGGGGAGACACATTGGGTATTGGCACAGACTGGGGCACAACAGATTGGGGAGACACATTAGGTATTGACACAGACTGGGGCACCACAGATTGGGGAGACACATTAGGTATTGGCACAGACTCAGATGGACTCACAGGCACCCCAGCTGCTGAGCTCCGAGCATCCTCCATGTCCATGCGGAAGAACTCTCTCATGAGCTCAGGATTGTTGTGCATTGCCTCAGGACACTGACTGTAAGGATGTCCCACCGCATTGCACAGATTGCTCCTGATGATATTACAGTCTTTCGCCAAATGTCCTATACCCTGACACAGAGAGCACTTCATCACTGGACAGGAGGATGCGAGATGTCCTTTATCACCACACTTATTGCAAAGCTTTGGCTGGCCTGGATAGAAGATGGTCAGCCTGTCCCTCCCCAGGAAAGCTGAGGATGGCAGATGCTGGACGACATTGTCAACAACCTTTAATTTTAGCTGCACAGACCATCCCCCCGTCCATATTCCCCGATCGTCCACAATCTTTTTTAGGGGGCTCAGGACGTCTCCATACCTCCTCAACCATACAGATAAATCCCCTTGCGGTATGGATTCATTGCGGACCAAAATTGTGACCATTTTAATGAGGGGCTGGCGTGAAACAAGCTTTGGGATGAGCCCTTTCCAGTCCGGTAGGCCCCTACACACGTGTTCATACTTCTCCCAAAATATGTCCAAAGACTCCGGACGGATAAAGGACAAATCATATTCATAGGAACCTGCCGGACTGATCAGGGTGAAGATATCTGTGGGTGTAAACCCCATCTGTAGAATCTTATCCACCACTGTCCTCCTATGTGGGGGGATTCCACCGCCTTCCCATTTTAACTGCACAACATTCCTCCTTTTAAACATGGAGGAAGATAAAACATTTTCATGCTCCTTCCCTGCTTGCTCCCCCTTCCCAGATCCTGTAGCAGCAACACCAGCATAAGTTTTTCTTACACCAGCAGCATTTGCAGTCTTGTCCTTAGACACAATCAAACCTGCTGGCAGAGAGTCTGAATCAGCTGGGATAGCAGTCTTCTGATTAGAGGCAGGACCCTCCCCCTCCCCCGAGCACATGGTTTCTTTTCTGGGATCAATCACAGTCATGTCTGCTGCAGACTCCTGGAAACTTGTAGCACTACTGCACCCAGCATCTCCTCCACCATTCACAGGAACAGCCGCTGTGCCTGGTCCAGGCAAAGTCTCTGTATTGTCCATGGACCTCTCTGCAGACTGAAGCTGACAGTTATTAGCAGATGTTATTGCATGTTGTACATTGTCTATGGGTCTGGGCTGACTGCCTGCAGCACTACAACCCTCAGCAAGCACATTGTCATTAAAGTTCACACCATCATCCTGCACACACACTGTACCTGCACCTTGTCTCTCCACAGGTCTTTCTTCCACAGGGCTAGGAACGGCGTCCATCTTTTCCTCACCATCCTGGGAAGCCACACCTGGAGGGGATTCAAGTTTATTCATAAAATCCAGCATGGCAGAACCTTCAACCTCCTGCTCAGATGTTCCACATTGCTGGGGAGTGAAGGGGACAGAGGCCTCCACCATTGAGGACTCAGCAGATGTCTGAGGTGTTGAAGAGCTGGGCTCATCCTCCGGGCCCACTTTCTCACTCTCTGCTGTCTGTACCTGCATCTCCTCACTGGTCTCCTCACCCTCCATGCAGGAAGCGGCTCCTCTTCTCATTTGGCTGAATCTTTCTTCATTCTTATATTTTTCTTTAAATGCTCCACTACTCTCCTTCAGAGAACTCACCAGTTCTTTCTGCTTCCGCAGAGCTTGTTCCAGGTCTTTCAGCTCAGGCCTCAGAGCCGCTCTTTTCTTGCTGAACACTTTGGCACAAATCTGCTTTTTCTTTTTAAATTCATTTTTCAAAGCCACCAACTTCTCCTCTTCCTTCTCAATCCGCTTCAGCGTTTCAATAACCCTCCGTCTAAAGGCAGACAGGGACTCATCTTTCCTTGGGCCAGGCCCAGTGTCGTCCACAGGCTGAGGCCTATCCAGGGGGCCTCCACCAGGGTCCTCCCCAGGATCCTGCATCACTCCTGGGGCAGAGGAGCAACTCTAGTCCCTGGTCTCTGGAAGCACAGGAGCAAAGGAACTAGCAACCTCACACCTCGCTGTCAGGGAGTGGAATGGCAGTTTCCCACCATCCCTGTGCTGAGTTCCCGGGTCTCTACACCCACTGTGCCCATTATGAGGGGTTCTCACCATCCCTGTGCTGAGTTCCCGGGTCTGTACACCCGCTGTGCCCATTATGAGGGGTTCTCACCATCCCTGTGCTGAGTTCCCGGGTCTGTACACCCGCTGTGCCCATTATGAGGGGTTCCCACCATCCCTGTGCTGAGTTCCCGGGTCTGTACACCCGCTGTGCCCATTATGAGGGGTTCCCACCATCCCCGTGCTGAGTTCCCGGGTCTGTACACCCGCTGTGCCCATTATGAGGGGTTCCCACCATCCCTGTGCTGAGTTCCCGGGTCTGTACACTCGCCGTGCCCATTATGAGGGGTTCCCACCATCCCTGTGCTGAGTTCCCGGGTCTGTACACCCGCTGTGCCCATTATGAGGGGTTCCCACCATCCCTGTGCTGAGTTCCCGGGTCTGTACACCCGCTGTGCCCATTATGAGGGGTTCCCACCATCCCTGTGCTGAGTTCCCGGGTCTGTACACCCGCTGTGCCCATTATGAGGGGTTCCCACTATCCCTGTGCTGAGTTCCTGGGTCTGTACACCCGCTGTGCCCATTATGAGGGGTTCCCACCATCCCTGTGCTGAGTTCCCGGGTCTGTACACCCGCTGTGCCCATTATGAGGGGTTCCCACCATCCCTGTGCTGAGTTCCCGGGTCTGTACACCCGCTGTGCCCATTATGAGGGGTTCTCACCATCCCTGTGCTGAGTTCCCGGGTCTGTACACCCGCTGTGCCCATTATGAGGGGTTCTCACCATCCCTGTGCTGAGTTCCCGGGTCTGTACACCCACTGTGCCCATTATGAGGGGTTCCCACCATCCCTGTGCTGAGTTCCCGGATCTGTACACCCACTGTGCCCATTATGAGGGGTTCTCACCATCCCTGTGCTGAGTTCCCGGATCTGTACACCCACTGTGCCCATTATGAGGGGTTCTCACCATCCCTGTGCTGAGTTCCCGGGTCTGTACACCCGCTGTGCCCATTATGAGGGGTTCTCACCATCCCTGTGCTGAGTTCCCGGATCTGTACACCCACTGTGCCCATTATGAGGGGTTCTCACCATCCCTGTGCTGAGTTCCCGGGTCTGTACACCCGCTGTGCCCATTATGAGGGGTTCCCACCATCCCTGTGCTGAGTTCCCGGGTCTGTACACCCGCTGTGCCCATTATGAGGGGTTCTCACCATCCCTGTGCTGAGTTCCCGGATCTGTACACCCACTGTGCCCATTATGAGGGGTTCTCACCATCCCTGTGCTGAGTTCCCGGGTCTGTACACCCGCTGTGCCCATTATGAGGGGTTCTCACCATCCCTGTGCTGAGTTCCCGGGTCTGTACACCCGCTGTGCCCATTATGAGGGGTTCCCACCATCCCTGTGCTGAGTTCCCGGGTCTGTACACCCGCTGTGCCCATTATGAGGGGTTCTCACCATCCCTGTGCTGAGTTCCCGGGTCTGTACACCCGCTGTGCCCATTATGAGGGGTTCCCACCATCCCTGTGCTGAGTTCCCGGGTCTGTACACCCGCTGTGCCCATTATGAGGGGTTTCCACCATCCCTGTGCTGAGTTCCCGGGTCTGTACACCCGCTGTGCCCATTATGAGGGGTTCTCACCATCCCTGTACTGAGTTCCCGGGTCTGTACACCCGCTGTGCCCATTATGAGGGGTTCTCACCATCCCTGTGCTGAGTTCCCGGGTCTGTACACCCGCTGTGCCCATTATGAGGGGTTCTCACCATCCCTGTGCTGAGTTCCTGGGTCTGTACACCCGCTGTGCCCATTATGAGGGGTTCTCACCATCCCTGTGCTGAGTTCCCTGGTCTGTACACCCGCTGTGCCCATTATGAGGGGTTCTCACCATCCCTGTGCTGAGTTCCCTGGTCTGTACACCCGCTGTGCCCATTATGAGGGGTTCTCACCATCCCTGTGCTGAGTTCCCGGGTCTGTACACCCGCTGTGCCCATTATGAGGGGTTCTCACCATCCCTGTGCTGAGTTCCCGGGTCTGTACACCCGCTGTGCCCATTATGAGGGGTTCCCACCATCCCTGTGCTGAGTTCCCTGGTCTGTACACCCGCTGTGCCCATTATGAGGGGTTCCCACCATCCCTGTGCTGAGTTCCCGGGTCTGTACACCCGCTGTGCCCATTATGAGGGGTTCCCACCATCCCTGTGCTGAGTTCCTGGGTCTGTACACCCGCTGTGCCCATTATGAGGGGTTCTCACCATCCCTGTGCTGAGTTCCCGAGTCTGTACACCCGCTGTGCCCATTATGAGGGGTTCTCACCATCCCTGTGCTGAGTTCCCTGGTCTGTACACCCGCTGTGCCCATTATGAGGGGTTCTCACCATCCCTGTGCTGAGTTCCCGGGTCTGTACACCCGCTGTGCCCATTATGAGGGGTTCTCACCATCCCTGTGCTGAGTTCCCAGGTCTGTACACCCGCTGTGCCCATTATGAGGGGTTCTCACCATCCCTGTGCTGAGTTCCCAGGTCTGTACACCCGCTGTGCCCATTATGAGGGGTTCTCACCACCCCTGTCCACTTGGTGTCTAGCTGGCTGTAATGTTTTATCTCTGGCGGTAAAAGGGGCGGGCTTTATTGCCGGACTTGTGTCTCTTTGCGGCGGATTTGCCTTTCGCTGAACGCTCTCAGCACACAGACTGAGCTGTCAAAGGCATCTTTTAGTCCCAGGGCCGGTACAAGGGGTGGGCAGGAGGGGCAGCTGCCCCTGGCACAGATGAGGAAGGGTGCAAAGAACAGACATTGGGTGGTACGCCCCTTTCTATGACAAGTATTAATAGTGGGGGAGGGGGGTGCAGTTCTAGATTATTCTAGAATATTTTGAGGAGACATTGGGGGGTGGGAAGGGTTTAAGCTGGTAGATTTTTGCCTGAAAACGTTTGTTATTGGTGATTTCCTGATGAATGGGGGGGGGGGGGGGGGACACATTGACGTTCGTTGGATGGATCATGAAGGAGATCGAAGGTCAAAATAAGGAATAAAATTCGATCTGTCTATGTCCTCCAGGAACGTTGTTTGTATCGTATTTGTATTCTCTTGTAAAGGATTGAAAATCAAACATTCGATGTCTATACATTTCTCCAACAAATCTACCAAAATTTCATTGATCGTCGTCACATCGAATGTTCTGTGGAACGATCGTAAACAAGCAGTTGTTTTTTCACTGCTCATTCCCTGGAAATCTCTATACATGTTCCGGGACCTTCATCCACTTCACAATGACAGTCAATGACGGACGCACACCGACGTGACATCGAATGAAGGATCCTTGAAAAGGTCGATCGGCCCGGTGTGAATTCCGAATTGATTGTTTTCTCTGTATTTGGAGAGGTCGCCCTCCAGTATATAATTATGGGCCCCGGATAACCTTCGTTATTTATGGTCACATTGGGGAGTCCTGCGTCGGCGGCCATAGAGAACGGCGAGAAGAATCCGCGCCATTGTCCTCCACTGACAGACAGATTCTGCTCCGGCGCACTTAAACTGCCAGCTCGGTGAAATCATCCAATCCATCATGGGGGGCGTCTTCCCCTCGCCTGTGAGATAAACGGGGGCATGAACTGGTCCCCCAGTAGGGGGCGACCCCCGCCACCCTCATTAAAGTGTCAATCAAGAAGAGTCATTGAATCTTCGCTCCGCCGACCGCCATTGTTTTCCAACTGCGAGACGTTTCACCAGCCAAGTCCTGAGCCGCCTTTCCTGAGGGGCTAGAAGAATCGCATCTCCCACCGAGACCTTCCACAAATATCACCCAATATTGTCAAAAGTATTGGGACGCCTGCCTTTACACACACATGACATTTAATGACATCCCAGTCTTAGTCCGGAGGGTTCAATATTGAGTTGGCTCCGCCCTTTGCAGCTATAACAGCTTCAACTCTTCTGGGAAGGCCATTCACAAGGTTTAGGAGGGTGTCTATGGGAATGTTTGACCATTCTTCCAGAAGAGCATTTGTGAGGTCAAGCACTGATGTTGGATGAGAAGGCCTGGCTCACAGTCTCCACTCTAATTCATCCCAAAGGTGTTCTATCGGGTTGAGGTCAGGACTCTGTGCAGACCAGTCAAGTTCCTCCACCCCAAACTCACTCATCCATGTCTTTATGGACCTTGCTTTGTGCACTGGTGGGCAGTCATGTATGAACAGGAAGGGGCCGTCCCCAAACTCCTCCCACAAAGTTGGGAGCATGAAAATGTCCAAAATGTCTTGGTATGCTGACGCCTTAAGAGTTCCCTTCACTGGAACTAAGGGGCCAAGCCCAACCCCTGAAAAACAACCCCCACACCATAATCCCCCCCCCCCCGCACCATAATCCCCCCTCCCCCCGCACCATAATCCCCCCTCCCCCCCAACACCATAATCCTCCCTCCACCCCCCACCATAATCCCCCCTCCACCCCCCACCATAATCCCCCCTCCCCCCCAACACCATAATCCCCCCCACCCCCACACCATAATCCCCCCTCCACCAAATGATTTGGACCAGTGCACAAAGCAAGGTCCATAAAGACATGGATGATCCAGTTTGGGGTGGAGGAACATGACTGACCTGCACAGAGTCCTGACCTCAACCCCTTAGAACACCTTTGGGATGAATTAGAACGGGGAATGCGAGCCAGGCCTTCTCGTCCAACATCAGTGCCTGAACTCACAAAAGCTCCTCTGGAAGAATGGTCAAACATTCCCATAGACACCCTCCTAAACCTTGTGGACAGCTTTCGGTCTAAGACTGGAATGTTATTACAGTTCATGTGTGTGTAAAGGCAGGTGTCCCAATACTTTTGGTAATATAGTGTATAGCCAAATACAACCGAATATAACCAATTACCACTGAATATCTTTGAATATTACCGAATATAACCGCTCTCCGCCTACCATGACTTTTATTATTAATTTTTACCTCTGAATAAAACTCTTCAAATAAAGAATTGTTGGGAGGTGCAGAGACATTCTCTAGGTACACCGGGCGGTGCCTGAGTGGTGCGGCTTAGGCCTGTGATTGGTTCCTCTGACAGGGGGTGTGTCCGGGACTCCAGGCGCTGGGAGTGTAAAACCAGTTCATGTACCAAATGAAAGGAAACTTCCAACAGACTCCAGCAGAGCACGGCTCCCTTCATGGGCCCCAATAATCTTCGGTGGGTTTTGGGGGTGTGTTCGGACACATAGACTAACATCGAGGTGCGTTTACAGGCTGAAAACTAGACGCTCAATTCCCGTAACAGCGGCTTTTCTTTCAACTCTGTGTGATGAAGTTATAAACGCCTTGCGGAGGTCTCTGTGCAACAATGGAGGCCCTTACTTTGTTACTCTGCCAGGATTCAGATCTGTGAGGTCTCCATGGCTTCCCTCCAAGCTTTATCCTGTATTAGTCCCTGATGAAGGGAGAGTGACTTGGCCCCTGGTGAAGAAAAAATTATTTGGACCCTGATGAAGGAGTGTTTTTGCCCCTGATGAAAGAGGAGCACTTTGGCCCCTGATAGAGGGAGAGTGATTTGGCCCCTGGTGATGAAAGTGTGATTGGCCCCTGATGAAAAAGGAGTAATTTGGCCTTTGATGGATTGATTTGTCCCCTGATGAATGGACAGTGACTAGGCCCCTGATGGAGGAATAATTTGGTCCCTGGTGGAGTGATTTGATCCCTGATGGAGAAATTATTTGGCCCCTAATGAAGCAGGAGTAGTTTGGTCCCTGATGAAGGAGGAGTGATTAGGCCGCTTGATGGAGTGATTTAGACCCTGACGAAGGAGCAGTGATTTTGCTCCAGAAGAAGAAAAACAATTTGGACCCTGATGAAGGGGGGATTTAGTCACGGATAAAGAAGCAATGTTTTACCCCTGATGAAAGAGGAGTGATTTCCCCCTGATAAAAGAAGAGCGATTTAGTCCCTGATGAAGAAGTACTTTGGCCCCTCATGAAGGAGGAGTTATTTTTGCCTCTGATGAAAGGAGAGTAATTTGGCCCTTAGTGAAGAGTGATTTGGCTCGATGAAGGAGTGATTTTTTCCCCTGATGATGAGGAGTGATTTTTCCCCTGATGAAGGAGGAGTAATTTGGACCCTGATGAAGGAGGAGTAATTTGGCCCCTAATGAAGGAGGAGTGATTTGGCCCCTAATGAAGGAGGAGTGATTTGGCCCCTGATGAAGGAGGAGTGATTTGGCCCCTAATGAAGGAGGAGTGATTTGGCCCCTAATGAAGGAGGAGTGATTTGGCCCCTAATGAAGGAGAAGTGATTTGGCCCCTAATGAAGGAGGAGTGATTTGGCCCCTGATGAAGGAGGAGTGATTTGGCCCCTGATGAAGGAGGAGTGATTTGGCCCCTAATGAAGGAGAAGTGATTTGGCCCCTAATGAAGGAGGAGTGATTTGGCCCCTAATGAAGGAGGAGTGATTTGGCCCCTGATGAAGGAGGAGTGATTTGGCCCCTAATGAAGGAGGAGTGATTTGGACCCTGAAAGATGTTGGCTGTTTTAATCTGATTGATTCATTAACAATGTCATTCCTCCTCTTCCATTGGTCTGGCGCTCCTTTCTGCATGTTTGTGGGCGGAGTTCGAACAATTGGAGGGAGAAATGATGGCTAAAAATTATTCAAATGTGAAATCCCAGAACATTCACAACCCCCAATAAGTGAATGGTGTACCCCAATCAGAGATTACCGTGAGCGTACGGCGTATCTCCCCAGATAGAGGAGTGTAAGCTCTGATCAGACACGCCCACCAGCAGATCGAACGTCACCACCCGACCTCAAAGAACGACTTTCTCATTTATTGTGGAGCCGTATTCAGGATTTCTGGAAGCAGAATGATGGAATCTCCGGAGAAAAATCAATCAGATCGAAGGTCAGAAGATATGTAAACATGACCTCATTGGATAAGCTGGGGTCACCCGTACATCTGGTTATCTGGCACACGGCCAATGTAAAGAAGAAGGAACTCTGACATCACAGCGTGATCTTCTCCCAGAGGTTTAAAGGGGAACTCCATCCAGTAAATAGGAACTCCTCATAATGGGCACAGCGGGTGTACAGACCCGGGAACTCAGCACAGGGATGGTGGGAACCCCTCATAATGGGCACAGCGGGTGTACAGACCCAGGAACTCAGCACAGGGATGGTGGGAACCCCTCATAATGGGCACAGCGGGTGTACAGACCCGGGAACTCAGCACAGGGATGGTGGGAACCTCTCATAATGGGCACAGCGGGTGTACAGACCCGGGAACTCAGCACAGGGATGGTGAGAACCCCTCATAATGGGCACAGCGGGTGTACAGACCCGGGAACTCAGCACAGGGATGGTGGGAACCCCTCATAATGGGCACAGCGGGTGTACAGACCCGGGAACTCAGCACAGGGATGGTGAGAACCCCTCATAATGGGCACAGCGGGTGTACAGACCCGGGAACTCAGCACAGGGATGGTGAGAACCCCTCATAATGGGCACAGCGGGTGTACAGACCCCATAACTCAGCACAGGGATGGTGGGAACCCCTCATAATGGGCACAGCGGGTGTACAGACCCGGGAACTCAGCACAGGGATGGTGAGAACCCCTCATAATGGGCACAGCGGGTGTACAGACCCGGGAACTCAGCACAGGGATGGTGGGAACCCCTCATAATGGGCACAGCGGGTGTACAGACCCGGGAACTCAGCACAGGGATGGTGAGAACCCCTCATAATGGGCACAGCGGGTGTACAGACCCGGGAACTCGGCACAGGGATGGTGAGAACCCCTCATAATGGGCACAGCGGGTGTACAGACCCGGGAACTCAGCACAGGGATGGTGGGAACCCCTCATAATGGGCACAGCGGGTGTACAGACCCGGGAACTCAGCACAGGGATGGTGGGAACCCCTCATAATGGGCACAGCGGGTGTACAGACCCCATAACTCAGCACAGGGATGGTGGGAACCCCTCCATTGAACAGAGCTGATTCAGCAGGAACTGTGCTTTCTTTCTTCCTTTACAAGATTGGCTTTGTTATAGCGACATCCCCAATCTCTCCCCTCCGACAAGCCGGCACCAGCTCTACTGACTCCAGAATCAGCAGACCCCTCTATAGCCGTGTATGAAGATCTCTGGGGGACAGATTGTTTAAAGGTAGACGAAGTAATCTGGATGGCCGCACACCGGACAAGATGCAAATGCTTTTATTGATAAAAACTGGAACATGGAATGCACAAGACACTACAGTAGGAACGTACAGGAATCAGCTTACTCTAAGCACTTGTCGTAAGTGTGAAACGCGTCAGCTGATTCCTGTACGTTCCTACTGTAGTGTCTTGTGCATTCCATGTTCCAGTTTTTATCAATAAAAGCATTTGCATCTTGTCCGGTGTGCGGCCATCCAGATGACTTTGTCTACCTTTGCTCGTCTCAGCATTAGCCAGCACCTGGGGCTCTTTTCCTTTGGAGGATTTTAATTGGCTCACTCACCTGTCAGCCTAGTCCTGCCTGAGCGGTGGAGTTTTCTTTGCTTCGTTTGGATTTCTGGACAGATTGTTTAACCGATCGTCCTCTCTGAAGCCTCAGAGCTCATCATTCACCCGAAGAATCTCAGCCCAGAATTGTCCTTTTCAGAACATTTGTTTCTCTAATCTGAAATGACAAAAATCTGAAGGAGCAGATGGAGGACTTTTCTCCAACCATGGAAAGCGATGAATGTGGAATATGTTCTAATGAAGCGCAATGAATAGTCCGGGATTCCATTCATGTGGAAGGTCTATATGACATTGTCAGGGCTCATGTCATGTTAGGGTTAACCCTAAGGCTCATCTGACTCAGTGATGGAACGTTCTGATGAACAATATCAGAAGAATTAATCTAACTATATATATGGCCAACTCCATGATAAATCCAGCTCTGGCCATCAATGTCCTAATGACCCATCAGGTGGCACCAACATGGCAGTTTATGGCTCCATCAGAGAGGAGAAAAAAATGTCCTTCAAAAAGGAGGTCTTTGTCTTCCTTTGGTCAATGGAGAAATGTTAGAGATTCCAGTCATGCATACTTTATACATTGTTCCAGCTTGGACCAACTATGTCTATACTAGACGTGGCCGATCCCCCAGAAGCTCCAAATTACCGAAGTAGATACCACTACTACACCTCTACTCCACTCTTACTACACCTCTACTCCACCACTACTGCATGACTGCTACACCTCCACTGCACCACTATTACACCTCTACTACAGCCTAACCCTACTACACCACTACTACATCTCTACTGCACCACTTCTACACCTCTGCCTAACCCTAGCAATAACCCTAACACTAGCTATCATCCTAACTTTAGCCGAACTCTAGCCATAACTTTAAACCTAACCCCCAACCCTAAGCCTAATCCTAGCCATAACCCTAACCTTAGCAATAACCCAAACCCTAGCCTATCCTTAGCCTACCCAAAGCCATAACCCTAACCTTAGAAATGACCCTAACCCTTCTGCAAAATAAATTAGCTCTAACTCTAACCCTAACTCATAATCCTAGCTTAACCCTCACCCTAAACTAACCCTAGTCATAACCCCAACCAGAGCCATAACCCTAACCCTTCTGCAAGAGAAATTAACTCTAGCTCCAACCCGAGCATAACCCTAACCTTTACCCTAAATTGTGTGTAACTTGTGTTTGACTGTGTAAAGCTCAAACAATTACATAATCTGCTTTTTGGCCCCTGTTCCAGCCCATTCCTTCTGCAGAGAAGCCCCTCCCCCGAGCAAATTGTCCTTCCATCTCTGTTCCTGGTGTCCCTTCTGCAAGAGAAATGAGCTCAACCCAAACCCTTGCCATAATCCTAACCCTAGCCTAACACTAGCCATAACCCTAGCCATAACCCTAACACTAGCCATAACCCTAACCCTAGCCTAACACTAGCCATAATCCTAACCTTAGCCATAATCCTAATCCTAAATCTTCTACAAGAGAAATAAGCTCAAACCCTAACCCAAACCCTAGCCAGGGCCCTAACCTGAGCCATAACCCTAACCCTTCTACAAGAGAGATGAGCTCTAACCCTAACCGTAGACTTAACCTCAACCTGAAACATAACCTGAACCCCCATGCTAACCCTAGCCAAACTGTAGCCATAACCCTAAACCGAGCCCTTACTCTAACCTGAGCCACAACTCTAACCCTATCCCTAGCATAACCCACTATCCCTAGCCATAACCCAAACCCAAGCATAACCCTTGCCGTATCCATAGCCTACCACTAGCCATAAATCTAACCCTAGCCTAAACCTAACCCAAGCCAAAACCCTAGCCATAACCCTAACCAAAGCCACAACTGTAACCCTAGCTTAACCCTATCCATAACCATACCCTAACCTAGACGTAACCCTTACCCTAAACCTAGCCATAATTCTAGCCATAACCTTAACCCTAATGCTAGCCATAATGCTAACCCCAGCTGTATCCCTAAGCAGTACACCCTAAGTAACACTAAGTTATTTTACTCACACTTGTACAACTTTACATTTGTGCGATTTCTACACTTGTGTGACATGTCATGGGACATTGGACCCCAAACTTGCTTGACAAGTCACACCCCATGTTTCCCAATGAGTACCATTCATATCTGTGTGACTTAAAGTTGCAACGACTTTAAAGAATTTCCTTCACTACTTTGGCCTGACTTTTCATGCATGGTATACATGCGACTTGAGGACCATAGACTTTCTATGTAAACCATCAAAAATCACATAAAAGACACACCTGCATGATATATATGTGAATTGTGTGCGACTTTGTAAAGCACAATCACATAGTCTGCTTTTTGGAAGTGTAATTAAGTAATACAATAGAAATGACTTTACGCTGCAGAATAAATGAGCATTTCCTACGTCCGTTCCCATCGCCCCGGATTACTCCGTCTGTATTCCTTCTTCTTATATTGTGACTACATGTCAGCTTCCTCTCTGAATAATTCCCAGTGTAGTCACCCATAAAGGAGACTACAAGTATCCTCACAGACTTCCATTATCTGTAGAGATGGTGGTTTGGCGCGGTTCGCTTTTTAGCGGTTGGCGTGGTTCGGTATGGTGGTTGACATGGTTTGGTGGTTGGTGTGGTTCGGTATGGTCGTTGGCGTGGGTCAGATTAGAGGTTGCCGCAGTTCGGTTTGGCAGTTGGGGTGGTTAGGTATGGTGGTTTACACGGTTTGGTTTGGGGTTTGGCATGGTTCGGTATGGTCGTTGGCGTGGTTCGGATTAGAGGTTGGTGCAGTTCGGTTTGGCGGTGGGGGGGGTTCGGTTTGGTTTTTGGCGTGGTGCGGTATGGTCGTTGGCATGGTTCGGATTAGAGGTTGTGCAGTTCGGTTTGGCGGTTAGGGGGGGTTCAGTTTGGTGATTGGCGTGGTTCAGTATGGTCGTTGGTGTGGTTCGGATTTAGAGGTCGGCGCAGTTCAGTCTGGCGGTTTGGGGAGTTTGGTTTGGTGGTTGATGTGGTTAGGTATGGTCGTTGGCGTGGTTCGGATTAGAGGTTGTGCAGTTCGGTCTGGCGGTTGGGGGGGGTTCGGTTTGGTGGTTGGCGTGGTTCGGTATGGTCGTTGGCATGGTTCGGATTAGAGGTTGGCGCAGTTCGGTTTGGCGGTTGGGGGGGTTCGGTTTGGTGGTTGAGGGGGTTTGGTTTGGTGGTTGGTGTGGTTCGGTATGGTCGTTGGCGTGGTTCGGATTAGAGGTTGGTGCAGTTCGGTTTGGCAGTTGGGGGGGTTCAGTTTGGTGGTTGGCATGGTTAGGTATGGTCATTGGCGTGGTTTGGATTAGAGGTTGTGCAGTTCGGTCTGGTGGTTGGGGGGTTCTGTTTGGCGGTTGGGGTGGTTAGGTATGGTGGTTTACATGGTTTGATTTGGGGTTTGGCGTGGTTAGGTATGGTCGTTGGTGTGGTTCGGATTAGAGGTTGTGCAGTTCGGTTTGGCAGTTGGGGGGGTTCAGTTTGGTGGTTGGCGTGGTTAGGTATGGTGGTTTACATGGTTTGATTTGGGGTTTGGCGTGGTTAGGTATGGTCGTTGGCGTGGTTCGGATTAGAGGTTGTGCAGTTCGGTCTGGCGGTTGGTGTGGTTCGGTTTGGTGGTTGGCGTGGTTAGGTATGGTCGTTGGCGTGGTTCGGATTAGAGGTTGTGCAGTTCGGTCTGGTGGTTGGGGGGGGGGTTCGGTTTGGTGGTTGGGGGGGTTCAGTATGGTGGTTGGCGTGGTTAGATATGGTCGTTGGCGTGGTTCGGATTAGAGGTTGTGCAGTTCGGTCTGGCGGTTGGGGGGGGGGTTCGGTTTGGTGGTTGGCGTGGTTCGGATTAGAGGTTGTGCAGTTCAGTTTGGCGTTTGGGGGGGTTCAGTTTGGTGGTTGGCGTGGTTAGGTATGGTCGTTGGCGTGGTTCAGATTAGAGGTTGTGCAGTTCGGTCTGGCGGTTGGCGTGGTTCGGTTTGGTGGTTGGCGTGGTTCGGTATGGTCGTTGGCATGGTTCGGATTAGAGGTTGGCGCAGTTCGGTTTGGCGGTTGGGGGGGTTCGGTTTGGTGGTTGAGGGGGTTTGGTTTGGTGGTTGGTGTGGTTCGGTATGGTCGTTGGCGTGGTTCGGATTAGAGGTTGGTGCAGTTCGGTTTGGCAGTTGGGGGGGTTCAGTTTGGTGGTTGGCATGGTTAGGTATGGTCATTGGCGTGGTTTGGATTAGAGGTTGTGCAGTTCGGTCTGGTGGTTGGGGGGTTCTGTTTGGCGGTTGGGGTGGTTAGGTATGGTGGTTTACATGGTTTGATTTGGGGTTTGGCGTGGTTAGGTATGGTCGTTGGCGTGGTTCGGATTAGAGGTTGTGCAGTTCGGTCTGGCGGTTGGTGTGGTTCGGTTTGGTGGTTGGCGTGGTTAGGTATGGTCGTTGGCGTGGTTCGGATTAGAGGTTGTGCAGTTCGGTCTGGTGGTTGGGGGGGGGGTTCGGTTTGGTGGTTGGGGGGGTTCAGTATGGTGGTTGGCGTGGTTAGATATGGTCGTTGGCGTGGTTCGGATTAGAGGTTGTGCAGTTCGGTCTGGCGGTTGGGGGGGGGTTCGGTTTGGTGGTTGGCGTGGTTCGGATTAGAGGTTGTGCAGTTCAGTTTGGCGTTTGGGGGGGTTCAGTTTGGTGGTTGGCGTGGTTAGGTATGGTCGTTGGCGTGGTTCAGATTAGAGGTTGTGCAGTTCGGTCTGGCGGTTGGCGTGGTTCGGTTTGGTGGTTGGCGTGGTTAGGTATGGTCGTTGGCGTGGTTCGGATTAGAGGTTGTGCAGTTCGGTCTGGCGGTTGGGGGGGGGGGGGTTCGGTTTGGTGGTTGGCGTGGTTCGGTTTGGTGGTTGGCGTGGTTCGGATTAGAGGTTGTGCAGTTCGGTTTGGTGGTTGGGGGGGTTGGTTTGGTGGTTGGGGGGGTTCAGTATGGAGGCTCATTTTTTGCTCTCACTACACATGAAAGTTGGGTGATGGGAGGTCGGGAGAGTCGCTTCACCTGTGGCGGGTGAGGAGCAGGTTGGTGGGGGGAAGGGTCATGCAGAGGTGAGCTGTCTGTTTGTTCGGCTTAATTTATCCAGTATTTGGCTAACCTTGCTCTGAACCCTTCCCCCATACTCCTTCCCTCCTGCCCCCCCCCAAAGATCATGTCAGATCCCCTCCATCTGACCAGCCTGAGACTCCAGGGAATGTTTTCCTCCCTATAAAGGGTGATCATCAGATTCCGCTCTGAGACTCTTCCTGGGAAATCTCCAGCCGGGAGAGCTGCGTCTTTTCTATGGTCTTCTATTTCTGGCTGTGATGACCCCTCACCATCCATCAATACAAACGCTTTAATGATTGTTATGGAGCTCATATTAAGGCTTATTAATTGGGGTCAGTCACAAATACACACCCCTCTGAAAAGCCTCCGCTAGAAGCTGCCTCATTCTGATGACCAAGGCAGTGACTTCTCTGACAGTGAAGGATGGGATCAGATTCATTGTTATTTATTATTATTATTATTATTAGACAGGATTTATGCGGCGCCAACAGTTTGCTTAGAGCTTTACAACAAAAAAGGAGACCATCCAGTTATAATACAATAAAATACAAGAGGATTAGGAGGGCCCTGTTCGGAAGAGCTTACAATCTAATAGGGTGGGGTAGGTGGTACAAAAGGTTGTAACTGTGGGGGATGAGCTGGTGGAAGTGGTAGGAGATTAGTTGGAGACGTGATAGGCTTTCCTGAAGAGATGAGTTTTCAGGGATCGTCTGAAGGTAGCAAGAGTAGGGGATAGCTGGATAGATGGAGGTAGCGAGTTCCAGAGGATGGGAGAGGCTCTGGAGAAATCCTGGAGACGAGCATGGGAGGAGGAGACGAGAGAGCTTGAGAGTAGGAGGTCTTGAGAAGAGCGGAGAGGACGGTTTGGGTGATATTTGGAGACAAGATTGGTGATGTAACTTGGGGCAGAGTTATTTATTATTATACAGGATTTATATTATTATTATTATACAGGATTTATATGGCGCCAACTGTTTGTGCAGCACTTTACAACATGAGGGCAGACAGTACAGTTACATTACAATTCAATACAGGAGGGATCAGAGGGCCCTGATCCTCAGAGCTTACAATCTAGAAGGGAGGGTCAAGTGATACAAAAGGTAATAATTGTGGGGAATGATCAGATGGAGAAAATGAAAGTACAGTTGTTAGGTGGGGGTGGGGTAGGCTTCTCTGAAGAGATGAGTTTTCAGGGATCGTCTAGAAGCAAATAGAGTAGGAGATAATCGGACAGATTGGGGTAAGGAGTTCCATAGGATGGGGGAAGCTCTGGAGAAGTCCTGGAGATGAGTATGGGAGGAGGTGATGAGGGAACTAGAGGGCGGAAGGTCTTGGGAGGAACGAAGAGAACGAGTAGGTTGGTATTTAGAGACAAGGTCAGTGATGGAGCTGGGGAATGAGTTGTGGACGGCTTTGTAAGAAGTTGTTAGAATGTTGAATTGAATCCGTTGGGTGATCGGAATCCAGTGGAGGGATTGACAGAGAGGGGTACCAGACACAGAGCGATTGGTAAGGTGAAGGAGTCTGGCAGCAGCATTCATGATGGATTGAAAGGGGAGTTCCACCCATATAAAAGTCGGCAGATACAATAAGTGTATCTTGTGACTTTTAATAATCAGACCCTCACCTGTCCCGCGGTCCAGCGTTGCGGGCGTACAAAGCCTCGCTCCTCTCCCCCCTCCTCTCTGAAACACCGGCGTTCTAACTGTGGGCGCCCGGCTGTGGCACGCACTGCGCATGCTCGAGCTGCGCTGCGCGCTGTGAATGGCTGGGTATTCTTCTGGGACATGTGACGTGTCCCAGAAGATTGCAGGGAGGGAGAGGTGGTCTTCCTTCCAGAGCCGTGGAGCCCCTGGAGGAAGTGGGAGCTGGGTGCCTGTAAAAACAGGGTACCTGCTCCCCCCCCAAAAAAAATGACATACCAAATGTGGCATGTCAGGGGGTCACCTGCACCATTTTTGGGTGGAACTCCACTTTAAGAGCTTTGTTGTGTGATTGGTTAGAAAGGGGCGTATTTTGGAGATGTTCCAGAGGTTGAGGCGGCAGGATTTGGACAGTGATTGGATGTGGTGCTTAAAGGAGAGTTCAGAGTCAAGGACTACACCTATAACCTTGGCATGCGGGGGATGGGCTTCTAGTTGTGCCATCAATTTTGACAGAGAGATCAGGGGAGGAGACACATGGGGGAGGAAAAATTATAGGTTCAGTTTTGGATAGATTGAGTTTGAGGAAGTGGTGTGACATCCAGACTGATATATCTGATAGTAAATTAGTGATATGTGAGGAGATGGAGGGAGTGAGCTGAGGGGTAGAGAAATAGATTTGGGTGTCGTCAGTGTAGAGGTGGTATTTGAAGCCATGGGAGGCCATCAGCTGACCCAGGGAGGAGGTGTAGATGGAGAATAGGAGGGGTCCAAGAACAGAACCTTGGGGGACCCAACAGAGAAAGAAAGGAGAGGAGGAAGTAGAATTGTAAGTGACACTGAAGGTGCGGTTGGATGAGTAGGAAGAGAACCAGCGAAGAGTCCAGTCATAGAGACCAAAGGCATGGAGTTTTTGGAGGAGGAGAGGTGGTCAACCGTATCAAAGGCAGCAGAAAGGTCCAAGAGTATGAGTACAGAATAGTGTCCATTGTTTTTGGCCGTTAGTAGATCGTTTGTTAGTTTAAGAAGAGCAGTTTCTGTGGAGTGTTGAGGGCGGAATCCAGACTGAAGGGGATCAAGAAGGCTATTCTCGGCAAGGTGGTCGCTCAGTCGGCCAGCTATGACTCCGGCAATGAAAGTTTCTGCTTTAGGTAAGTACATGAGGAGTTGGTGTGCCGCTGAACAGAAGAACGTCATGGCTCCCAGGAATGCCATTTCACTACCTGACCCCCCTCTTGTGTACAAGAAAAAGTTATCAGTTCATTCAACTCTCCCTGATTTCCTATAGTGCAGCATTTCCCAACTGGAGTGGAGGTTATTGAGGGGCCCATCTCCACTGACCACTATGTGAAGGGGCCCTTCTTTCTTGATCATCAATGGAAGGGGGCCCATGTCCAATATTTTACTTATTACGATATCTACAAGTTACCTACTGTACTGGGAGCTATAACTTTACCCGGGGTTTCCTGAGACCTAAAAATTATTTTCAAGGTAAAAAAAAGGTTGAAATAGTCTTCTCCAGAACCTTCACCGTACACTCAGCTCTCACAGGGGTACTTTGGCACACTCAGAATGTATATTTCAGTTTGCTGGTGGGCTCAATGCCACCATCTGGGTTCTTATATTTCTGGTACCCGGGTTAAGGGATCTTTTTGCTGGGTTCAAAACTCCACCCCCTGCCCCAGTCACTATGAGAAGATCATACCTTGTTGGATTTTTATGACTTTGAGTTATGAAGGATCGTGCAGGAGGTGAGTAACTCAGCTGATGTCACACACAGCACATAATAAGCCATTCCTCACAGGGTGAAGGCTTTCCACCATGGATGCGCCGTCCAGCATTGGGTCCTGAGTGGAAGTATAAAGCAACTGAGGGGGTCGGTGGACCCGGTGGGAGCTGTACGTTGTCCCTAGAAGGTGCTCAAGAAAAATTCTTCAAGGAAGAGTCATGAAGTGGGATGGTGGTCTTGAAGTTGGACTTGCCCTCAGAAAAGAGCAATGTAAAACCAAGGTAGCCCTGATGTAGACTAGGTTAGAATAGAATGTATTGAAGGATGGTTACTTTTACAAAGGTAGTAATCTTCACCATTTCCTATGTTCCTGCATGAGGTCTTTGCTTGGGTTCCCTTTGTCTTTCCTCCAGCCAGCCACTGCATGAGAAGAACCTAAAGATCAGCCTGAGGATGAGCCTTCCTGTGAAGTGGATGGCACTCAGACCAGGAAGGTTGTCACAGAAAATCTGTAACCCATGAAGGCTGCATTCACACAGCTGAGCATCCTTGCTTGTTGCAGGCTTATTTTTTGAGCGGTTTTGTAGACGCTTGATGCTTGGGTGTTTTTTTAAATTATGGGAAGCTAGTTTGTAGGGGGGACTAGGATTGGACAGGTGTTGGTGCCAAACTTATTCTTGGATAGGACAGCTGCCCACCTGTTGTTGGATTAACCTTCTGCCATCTTGTGTCATGCTCTGGCCCACCATGAAATCAATGGCCTGAGGTTTGAATGTTTGGGAATAAAAGAATGTCCACACACAAATGCATTTTCTGCATTTTACTGGAAATCTTCCATGATACATCACATTGTCATTCTAGCAGAATCTTCGGCACAGAGCACAAAAACACAACTTTTTAAACCATCGTCCCTCCATTCCTCTACTCGGGAGCACCACACAGTCAGGACCACTTCCCTCATGTATAGTCCACAGCATTAAGCTTCTTTTACCGAGTCACAGGACCCGCAGCTGAAGGTCAGGAGCAGTGGTGACTGGTGCTCAAAATTTTAGGGGGGTGCAAACAAACTGAAAAATACTGAAACAAAAACATCAATTGCAGCCGCTGTGCCCCATCATATGCAACCACTGTGCCCATCATATGCAGCCTCTGTGCCCATCATATGCAGCCTCTGTGCCCATCATATGCAGCCACTGTGCCCCATCATATGCAGCCACTGTGCCCATCATATGCAGCCTCTGTGACCATCATATGCAGCCTCTGTGCCCCATCATATGCAGCCACTATGCCCATCATATGCAGCCTCTGTGCCCATCATATGCAGCCTCTGTGACCATCATATGCAGCCTCTGTGACCATCATATGCAGCCTCTGTGCCCCATCATATGCAGCCACTGTGCCCATCATATGCAGCCACTGTGCCCATCAAATGCAGCCACTTGTACCCATCATATGCAGCCACTGTGCCCATCATATGCAGCCACTTGTGCCCATCATATGTAGCCTCTGTGCCCATCATATGCAGCCTCTGTACCCATCATATGCAGCCTCTGTGCCCATCATATGCAGCCTCTGTGCCCCTCATATGCAGCCTCTGGGCCCATCGTATACAGCCACTGTGTCCACCATATACAGCCACTGTGCCCCATCATATGCAGCCTCTGTGCCCCATCATATGCAGCCTCTGTGCCCCATCATATGTAGCCTCTGTGCTCATCTTATGCAGCCACTGTGCCCCATCATATGCAGCCTCTGTGCCCATCATATGCAGCCACTGTGACCATCATATGCAGCCTCTGTGCCCGTCATATGCAGCCTCTGTGCCCATGGTATACAGCCACTGTGTCCACCATATACAGCCACTGTGCCCCATCAAATGCAGCAATTGTGCCCCATCATATGCAGCCTCTGTGACCATCATATGCAGCCTCTGTGACCATCATATGTAGCCTCTGTACCCATCATATGCAGCCTCTGTGCCCATCATATGCAGCCTCTGTGACCATCATATGTAGCCTCTGTGCCCATCGTATACAGCCACTGTGCCCCATCAAATGCAGCCACTGTGCCCGCCCACCCACTTGCTGTCTGACCGGCACTTACCCCATCTTGGTAGCGGGTCAGGCAGCGGGTGACGGCAGTGAGCTGTGGGACGGTTATCGCGGGTCAGGCGATGGCTCCTGTGTCCTCCGTGTGTCTCTTCTTCGCTTCTGCTAGCTGGCCAATGGGTTTGCCTGTGCCTTCAGCCAATCAGGTCTATTAGACCCGTGCATCCTGATTGGCTTAGAGGCGGTTTAGTGTTAGAAAAGCAAATATTAATGTACATTTCTAACACCCCTGGGTGGACTGCGAGTGCAATGCTCTGCGCTCCGGGTTCACCTTTTTTTGAAGCCTATTAGAGCCTATGACTCTAATCAGGTGCTTCAAAAAACACCCCCGCCCCCGCAGCTGTAATTCAGGCGCCCGGCGTCCTAAAAGGGGCCGGACACCTGAATAGGGGGTGGCTGCAGCAGCCATAGATTCATGCAATGTAATAATATATTCATTTGTCATGTGGGGGATGGCATGACAGAGGGGGTGGTGTCCGTGCGCCCTTAATGGGAGGGTATACCAGTCTCTTCCTAATGTCCCTTCTATAGCTCTGCCCAGCCGGGCATCCTCCCAGATGGCACACTCACTCCCAGGCTTCCATCTCTAGGACTCTGAGGCCTTATACACCTCACTGCAGGACCCGCAGAAGAAAGTCAGAGGAGACGGGGCAACTACAGCAATTCCTCCCATCTTCTGTGCCACCTGGCCGAGGACGTCAGCCCCGCAAAGGGCCTTTTATATCAGCTCTGCAGGAGAATACATCTTAATGGCTCTGGGGTATCTCACTCCCATGCCCCATCTAACTGGGCCCCTCCCACAATGGCATTTATATGGGCACTGACTACACCCATGACATCATTAAAGGAGGGTTTACTCTAAAAGGGGAGCTAACACCTAATTACAACTCTCCCCTCACCATTCTATAGTAGGAACTGATACATCCAGTGACAGGCAAGCTAAACGCACCGCCACTTTACTAGGGGAAAAAATGCGCTATATGTGTTTGTGGGTTTTTTTGTGCGTTTTTCAGGCGCTCCCATTGAAGTCTATTGGAGACAGAAACTCTGGTAGATTGTAGCTCAGAAGAAGCTCATGTACTTTTTCGGCCTACAAGCTTCAATCGACACTTCGCTCAGGTCTGAACAATTGATAAGTGTGGCATTCTGGATGAGGAGTGTTTTGGGGGGTTGAGGTGAGCTGGGGGGTGTGAACTCGTTGTCTAGGTAGACGGCTGAGGACACAGAGAGGACTAAAGCTGGCCATACATGGAGCAAATTTCATCAGATTCACTCAGTAGGTGGCCCCCTCCCGCCTGACGTATTTCCATTGAAAAATCAAAGGAACCCATCAGAGAATTCAGATGCAGCCACTGTTTAGGTGTTGTGACAGCTGCCAGTGATGGCCGTCATCATACGATAATCCAGCGGGGGAGTTTGTCCATCTGTACTGTTGGTGGATGGTGGGATCAGTGTATGGCCAACTTTAGGAGACTTATATTTAGTGGCCATTTCTTCATGTAGCCATCCCTCATATGGGTGAAGACCATCATGATTTGGGGGGGGGGGGAGGGTGCTCATGGAGGAAGCTTGCAGGTAAATGATTTACATAGGATCTGGATGTAGCCTTCATTATGTCAGACATATTGAGATCCTGATCCTCACCTTTCCCTGAAGTTCTACAATGACATGGACAATCCATCACCAGGATCGGCATTCTGCATATGACGAGCGTTTTGCTGACAATATCCGGCCCCCCTGGCTGGTGGGTCATTAATGTGTGTGGTTCGGTTGGTAGAACTCCTGTGTTTGCCAGGCTGATATCTCCCTATTTATTATTCTCAGGTAGGTATGTGCCCATCTCTGGCCACCTACCTGTGTTGTGACAGCTGGTCCGGCTCAGCCGTCTGTCTTCTCATTTCTCATGTCCTGTTGCTTCTCCGGCCAGAGCTGATCTCTTGGCATGCGTGCCACATACCTTCCCCATTGCTTGACTATCCAATGAATAATCGATTGCCCTTAGCTTGACATTTAACATACAAACTATCCAAAATCTCAAAGTTTTAATGTTACATTGTTGGATCTGTAATCAGAAATAAGATACAAATGGAATATAAATGACTTTAGGACATTATGTTGCAATTGCCAACTTTCTGCTGTGGGAATGAGGAAGATCTTTAATCAGAAGCCATGCAGGTAATGGACGCATCGCGCCATGGGAGCCGGAAGATTCAATGACCTCAAGAGTAACTCCCCTTTTGTTTAAATATAAACCCCTCCCCCTCTGGGTGATCTCTGTACATTGCGGGGATTGTAACAAACTTTGTAGCAGATTCCGACCTTTTGTTACTCTGAAGAAATATCTGTTTGTTTCCCCATGTCCTGTGCTGAGTAATTCTGAATGGGAGGGTCGGGTTAATTCTAATCACCCGATACACAATCAGTGTTCTGCTGGGGTAAGCTGCAGAGTCTGAATCCCTTTAGAAGTATTTAACCCTTGGGGAGAATCTCATCAACACTGAAATTCACATTGCAGAGGAAGCCTAAAATCCGACTTGTACCTTCTGGGAAAAATCAGTGAGCCAATCACACAAGCAGGAAATGACATATCTGGGGGGGGAGTCTATATACCAATTGTGTACACCTCCAGGCTGCCATATTGCATTGAATTTTACAGAAAATTAAAGGGGCTGCAGATTGTTATTAAATACGTCCTTTCCAATCAATCACAATATGATTGTAAAGGAATTATATATATATATATTTTTTTTTAACCGGAGTTATCCTTTAATGAACTTCACTGTCACATTTCCTCTACATTCGAGTGCAATAAGGTCAGGTGAAAAGTTTTGGGCAAAATAAACACTCTTGGTAGATTATGTGGTATCTGTCCAACGGTTGGTCCACGAGACTGAGAAGAGGAAGTTAGGGGAGGAGACTTTGTTTTCACATTGAACAAAATACTCCGACTGCACCATATGGTCTTCACCTGACCACCACATCTAGATGGGCTGCTATGACATCTCATTTCATTACCATGGCTGTTTATATGGAGTTGTCCCCTCCCCCTATGGCCATTAATATAAAGTCCGCTTCCCATGGCCAACATGACCACATCTATATGGGCTTGTTGGACATCTGATTTCATTGCCTTGGCCATTTATATTGAGTTGACCCTTCCCTCCATTGCCATTTATATGGAGACCCCAATATGTCATTTCCCCCATGGCCATTTATATGGAGTTGCCCCTTCCCCCCATGGCCACCCACCCAATCAACCATCAGTATTGTGTGTCATACATTCCCTGATTGGTGCAATCTTAGTACATTGATGGTAGGGATCATTGTTGCTTCCCCGTATTTTTAGCCAGAGGCATCACTAGTGTCAGGCACCCAGGACACCTGTACCCCCACCACGTGTTCAGCACTGCTCTGTATGGGGGGTGCCGAGGTGAGAGCTGGAGGTGGCGGGTGAACAATAGGTGGTAAGTTTGGAGGGTTACTTGAGGGAGATTTATGGGGGACAACACACAGATTTCAGTGGTGAAGAGTGTGAAATGTATAGCACAGTATACAGGGTGCAGAGGTCAGGAGTTTGTACATTATATACTCCCAGCAGCTGGTATGTTACATACCACTTACTGTCCTAACAACTAATGTTTGCTGGACTGCTGTGCTCCATAGGACGGGGAATCCATCACATACATCCCGTCACATTCCCGAGCCCTGCGCTCTGTAGAACGGGGCGTACATTACATACTCCGGAGCCCCGCGCTCTGTACGATAGGGTGACATACGCTGCATATTCCCGAGCCCCGCGCTCTGTACGATAGGGTGACATACTCTGCATATTCCCGAGCCCCGCGCTCTGTAGAACGGGGTGTACATTACATACTCCCGAGCCCCGCGCTCTGTAGAACGGGGCGTACATTACATACTCCCGAGCCCCGCGCTCTGTAGAACGGGGCGTACATTACATACTCCCGAGCCCCGCGCTCTGTACAACGGGGCGTACATTACATACTCCCGAGCCCCGCGCTCTGTAGAACGGGGCGTACATTACATACTCCCGAGCCCCGCGCTCTGTAGAACGGGGCGTACATTACATACTCCCGAGCCCCGCGCTCTGTACAACGGGGCGTACATTACATACTCCCGAGCCCCGCGCTCTGTAGAACGGGGCGTACATTACATACTCCCGAGCCCCGCGCTCTGTATGATAGGGTGACATACGCCGCATATTCCCGAGCCCCGCGCTCTGTACGATAGGGTGACATACGCTGCATATTCCCGAGCCCCGCGCTCTGTACGATAGGGTGACATACGCTGCATATTCCCGAGCCCCGCACTCTGTACGATAGGGTGACATACGCTGCATATTCCCGAGCCCCGCGCTCTGTACGATAGGGTGACATACGCTGCATATTCCCGAGCCCCGCACTCTGTACGATAGGGTGACATACGCTGCATATTCCCGAGCCCCGCGCTCTGTAGAACGGGGCGTACATTACATACTCCCGAGCCCCGCGCTCTGTAGAACGGGGCGTACATTACATATTCCCGAGCCCCGCGCTCTGTAGAACGGGGCGTACATTACATATTCCCGAGCCCCGCGCTCTGTAGAACGGGGCGTACATTACATATTCCCGAGCCCCGCGCTCTGTACGATAGGGTGACATACGCTGCATATTCCCGAGCCCCGCGCTCTGTAGAACGGGGTGTACATTACATACTCCCGAGCCCCGCGCTCTGTAGAACGGGGTGTACATTACATACTCCCGAGCCCCGCGCTCTGTAGAACGGGGTGTACATTACATACTCCCGAGCCCCGCGCTCTGTAGAACGGGGTGTACATTACATACTCCCGAGCCCCGCACTCTGTAGAACGGGGCGTACATTACATACTCCGGAGCCCCACGCTCTGTACGATAGGGTGACATACACTGCATATTCCCGAGCCCCGCGCTCTGTAGAACGGGGCGTACATTACATACTCCGGAGCCCCACGCTCTGTACGATAGGGTGACATACACTGCATATTCCCGAGCCCCGCACTCTGTAGAACGGGGCGTACATTACATACTCCGGAGCCCCACGCTCTGTAGAACGGGGCGTACATTACATACTCCGGAGCCCCACGCTCTGTAGAACGGGGCGTACATTACATACTCCGGAGCCCCGCGCTCTGTACGATAGGGTGACATACGCTGCATATTCCCGAGCCCCGCGCTCTGTATACTCTGCTGCACATGACGTACTCTTGACCACCCCACTCTGTATACTGGACTGTAATCTACGGCGCTCTGAGCGTGTCACAGCTTGCCGGCTCTGGGTGACCTATGACCTGGTCCCGGGGTCACGTGTCGGCGGGAATGATAATAATAGAACACACAGATTGCTTTTCATTTTCCAAAGATTTTCATTTCAGAATCTCAGAAAAAAAATAAAAAATAAAAGTTCCTAAAAGTCAGACAGGAGGGCGCCACCTCCAGGCGATCGCTAATTGGTGGACAGCGAGTGACGGTTGTTTTCAGTCCACAGAAAACCCAACAAAGCAAAATCCTTTTCTTCTCTCTATTTTTAAATATTAAAAACATAAAACTGTACAGAATCCTGAATTTTCTTCAAGTCCATAAAAATAACTTTCTCTAATCTTCCGCCTCGAGGGGGGAGGGGCGCACAACTTTTATAGCGAACCAAAACATTTTTAATCATTCTCCGATGACTTCAGGCAAGTCGGCTGCTCCCTATGTCTGGGCAGAGCTGGGGGGGGGGGTCATCTGCTTGCAGCAGCCAATCAGGGGCTCTGCCAGTGACGGACCACATGTCCCACCTCTGTCTGTATTTCAGGTAATCAGCCAATAGGAGTCCAGAACAGCTGATAACAAATATTGGAATATTCTGGTTTCTCGGTTTTGGGTGAAATCTCACAATAAAATGGAAACACAGCAAACGTCAGAATGACACCAAGCGTTGCCACCTCAATTACGGTCCATAGAGGCTGCACTACCCACAATGCAATGGGGCCAATGTCCATCATTGTTCAATAAAAACATTTCAATATTTTCTGTCCCAAGCGGACTGAGACAATAAAACTACTAAAACATAGAAAATAATCTCCGCTCGTTCTCCATTACAGTTCATCTGGGCCTGATAGAGGCCACCTGGAGGCTCCATCTCAGAGGCTTCTCGGCCTCATTGGAGGGACGCCGCTCCTCAGGTCTTGTTCTGGATCAGTCAAGGGGAGTCTCTGTCACTTTGCTGAAATCTTCCTGGGTGGAGAAGGGGAATCTATGTCCGTCCTTTGAAGGTGTTCATACATGTGTAGGAGCCGGAGAACCGGTGAATTTCTTCAAGTGCAGCGGGAGGGAGGACACTGCGGGAAGAAGAACGGAGGACACCAAATTAATAAAAAGGGAAGTGAAAGTGGCCGGAGGTCGTGTGTACAAAGGGAAGGAAATGACTCGGCGTTACAGCTGACAATTCTTAACAGACAGGATGCAGCAATTTATACCAACAATAGAGCCGGGATAGAGGGGGGGTTCAGAGATAGAGGGAGCCGAGGGGATGGGGGGAAGAGATAGGGGGAGCCGGGGGACAGGATGGTGACACCAGAGGAAGAGGGATAGAGGGGGACAGGATGGTGACACCAGAGGAAGAGGGATAGAGGGGACAGTAGAGGGACAGTAGAGAAGAGGGGTATCATAGTGACAACATAAACATGCCCCTCCATGACCCATCCCCCAATACACTCCACTCCAACCCCATTGACTGCACTGGAGGATGACAGGCCAACAGATAATGCCCTTTATTGTACCCATTACCGGTGTCAGGGCTCAAAATTTCAAGTCCTGAGCTACTAGCCAGGCCTCAAAGGTTACTCACCACCAGTTGCCCCGCCCAACCCCTACCCTGCCCCGCCCCTAAACACACCCTCATAAATTATCTCGTGAAATGACACTTACATGTTTTATGCAGAATTAAGTTATTAAAATAAATATTAACAACAACTTTATCTGTGCCCAAAAATGCAGCCTATCTGTGCAGGGGAAGAGAGAGGAGAGCCGCCGCCTGGTTAATCGGAGCGCTGGGAACATAACAGCTTTCATTTCAATAGCTGTGTGTTCCCCGCCGTGCGGCGTCACATACAGCCCCTCCTCTTTGTCCGAGGAACTTTGAAACTTTGATATACAGATCACCGGTCCCCGGATTGGACGTGTGATCTGTCTATTATAGTGCCCGGACAAGGGGGAGGGGCTGTATGTGACGCCGCGCGGAACACATAGCTATTGAAATGAAAGCTGTTATGTTCCCAGCGCTCCGATTAACCAGGCGGCGGCTCTCCTCTCTCTTCCCCTGCACAGATAGGCTGCATTTTTGGGCACAGATAAAGTTGTTGTTAATATTTATTTTAATAACTTAATTCTGCGGCGTCACATACAGGGGCTGTATGTGACGCCGCACGGCGGGGAACACACAGCTATTGAAATGAAAGCCGTTATGTTCCCAGCGCTCCGATAAACCAGGCGGCGGCTCTCCTCTCTCTTACCCTCTTCTTCTCTCCCCACACTCCCATCAGCCCACACTCGCCAGCCCTCAAAATCCACTCGCAAAATGCGAGCTGGCGAGTGGAAATTTTTGAGGGCTGCCTATGTGGTGTACTTATTGAAGAGGCTGCAAGTTTGCTGACACCACAGTGGAGTCTATAATCAGCGGATAAAGAGTTGGCCTTGGGGGTGGGGGTGGGGCAGAAAGGTACACTCTGCATGGTCCCCCCCCCCAATACCCCGAGGAATAACACCCTTATTATTTCCTGGCGGTCAGATATATTTTGTATGAAGAAGTCTCTCGGTTCTTCATAGGGGGTCATTGGAGGCTCTTTGGTTCTTCTCGGCCCACCATCGCTGGTCTGGTTATGCATTGCTTGAGATGTCCTTTGGGAAGGAATTTGAGATTCTGCTCAGCGGATGATTGCTCCCATTACTGAATTATCGGGAAAGGTGGTCTTGGCTCCGATTCTGCTGGAGAGTATATATATATTTTTTCCCCTCACAATTACCAGAAGAAAAAAAACTTTGTGTGTCCCAAGACAACAATTGTCCCCAGGAAGCCCTCTCTATTCTATATTTAGAAGCTCTTGGGTCTATAGATAGACTATGCTGGGAAGAAGCCTGGAATACATTACTACTACCACCATGGGGGTGGGGGGTGGGAAAAGCAGTCACAGGGAACCCGGGGTGGAAGAAAAAGATATCAGGGACTCAAACTGTCCTATGATGAACCTGAGATACAAGATCTTTATTTTTCAGGTCATTGATCTCAAAATGGAAATCTTTACGTAGAGAAACACGTAGGCCATCATTTCTGAACTCTCCTTTTATATATATATTAGAAAAATGCTAGTTGCCTGGATGCCATGCTGATCCCACATCTTCAATACCTGGGGTTACCAGGAGAAAGCAAAAGGAGGTACCAGCCACACTGGCTGCTTGCTTGTGCCGGGTCAATGTCTTGTAATAAAGCCAGACACAGACAAGTGGATTTTTGGGTCAGCAATACCAGCCAGGATCTTCCTCTCAGGGCGGGTTTCCTGCAGAATCGGCATTCTGTGTAGATGGACATTCTCTGATCTGAGCCCATCAAGTCTCTGGAACCAATGATGGCACCAGTTTGGTGAGAACAGATTGGCTGGACTCTGAATGTTTTAACATCTGCAGAATTTTGGTTGGAGCTCGGAGAGATCACAAGGGGTAACACATTTACCTCTTCAAGATAACAAGGAGGTGCATCGTCCACGGGAGTAAAAGGAGAGCGTGGTTCTTCTGAACAGCTTCTACCGTCCTCCTGGCCACCGTCTCTGGTTTCAAAGGTGGGAAGATGTTGGGGAACCTGCGAGAGAAGGTATATGGTGAGGAGCGTAGGGGACACAGTCTATGAGGAGCATATGTCTATGGAGTGCGGGGGATATGGGGTGCAAGTACAGATCTAGCCAAGACCAGTTTGTAGTGGAAACAAAAGACAGATAAAACCTGACAGAAGGTTTGTGTTTTGTTCAAATGTCTTCCCTTTACTTCAGGTCTTGGTGAAGACTTTATAGCAGGAAATGACAGGAAACCTCTCTTGGGGACACAGACAGCAATAAAAAGCCAACAAGCTTCTAATCTTCTCTGGTGTACAAATAAAATATTAGTGTTGATAATCTTAATAAAAAGGTTTTCTCAGAAGGTTCAGCACACAAGATTCACCCACAGATGGAAAAGGTCAAGGGGGGGGTCGCAACACCAACACGGGGTCACCAATTAGGTGAAAGTAAACCTCAACAAAGAGCTTCTCCTCATTTCCTTCAATTTTAGCCTAATAAATATTCCAAGTGTTTAGTTGGCCTTAGACGGTTTGCTTTCTATTTTCACTCTTCTTGAATAGGAACGGCCATGGATGGGTCAAAATTCAGCCGGTTCAGTGGGGGCCCCCATCTATGGGCAGCTTTTGCTACATCTGTTCAATAAATGCCATTCCTTCTGTCAGAAATCCAATGCCGTCCTGTGAAATCTATATGAGCCCTGCCCAGTTCTCCTCTGTGAATCACAGAACACCTCCCCCTATGTTCTACAGAAGGGAGGGCAAGATGTTCTGTAACCCCAATAAATTAGCAGCCAAAAAAGAAAATGAATGCAGCCACCACATCTAAGGATTTGAAAGGTGAATACATTGTATCAACATCTGGCTTATGTTACATATATACCATCGGGTGCTGACTGGAAAGCACAATACAATAGAACCTGGACTGCTCTTTTGGATATTTCTAACAATTTTCCTACAGCGTGGCGATTTATTTTCTCAGCATGAGGAAACTGAAGTAAGCCAGTCTCCATCTGTTTCTCTGAGCGATTGCTCATCTGCCTGGCAGACGAAGGAAACACAAGTACTGAAAACCTGCAGATGTCCAGTAATCAGGACCTAGCCGATATCATGTTAGCCAATGAGGTTCCACCCTGGGTTCCACTGCTGGCAGATTCACCATGACGGCCTGGTACTTACCGAACTCTCATTCCCTGGAACATTTCGGTGTTGGTATGGAAGGGTAATACTGTGGTGGTGTTGACCCCTGGGCAGTCCAGAAGCCCCAAGGTCAAACTCTCCATAAAAGCGAAGGAGGAGGCCTTGGAGGTGCAGTAGTCGATGGCCCCTGGGATGGCCGATAACGACAGAACAGAGTTTATACAAACAATGTGTCCGTTTTGTAGCTCCAGCATGCGAGGCAGGAAAGCCTTTGTAGTCTGCAATAAAACAAAGACATCCATTTGAATGATCTACACAGCCAGACCTTCACCTTCTCCAACCTTCAATCCAACCCACCACTTCTGAACAACTTTCTAATGGCTCCTAAAATTCCACCGGGCATTTACCGGAACAGAGGAAGCTACTTAAAGGGTCATTCTTCCACTTCAATAAATGATGGCAGGCTGAATGACTCATTGCCATCCCATGTCTCTCAGGGACCCCAATTGAGCCGTCACCCTGGCACTCCTCCAACTGCATTCCATATACAAGGAATAGCTGGGAAAAAGGGGTCCATATACCAGTGATGCCCAGAGCGGTAGGTGGAGACAATTCACCAATGGAGTCTGCAGGATACACAAGAAGTTTGGGGTTCATAGAACCTTCCCAAAGTCTCAGTTCTTGGGCCTCCATCAATGTAGCCCCGCGCTCCGGTCATGTTGGTGATCTTTCAGGAATGGAGCTGAGAGACATGGCTGACCACTCGGTGTTCTCACATGGGGAGTCCATAAAGCCCATTTCCAGGGAAAGTCAAAAAGTCTCCATATAGTGCCCCCCCCCCGCACTGCAAGAGTTAAATCATGTATGTCTAGGGGGTGGGAAAAGCACCTTTACTTACCTGATCTTTCCCTCCCCCAGCAGCCGGCACTCTCCTACTCTCCCCTACACTGCCCTCTCGGGGGTCTTCACCTACAATATAGGGCTATGGGCCCTGCATTGTACGGATGATGTCAGAGGACCTGTGACTGCCGGAGCGTGTGGACCAATCCTACAGCTTGGAGGTGGGGCACTAAGATAAGAAAAACTATTTTTCTTGTTCCTCTAGATCTGGGGTCTCCAAACCTTACAGTATGTGGGCCACATCTTATTTTACAAATATTTGCTGGCCAAATAAAAAAAAAAATCTGTTTTATAAATGAATGAATAAAATTACTGAGAGATAACTTTACATCAGAGGGCCCCCCCCCTTCTCATCAGAGGGCCCCCCCCCCCCCCTTCTCATCAGAGGGCCCCCCCCTTCTCATCAGAGGGCCCCCCCTTCCCATCAGAGGGCCCCCCCCTTCCCATCAGAGCCCCCCCCTCCTCTCATCAGAAGGCCCTCCAATCACTTTGGAGCCCCCTTTACACATCAGGATTTCCATATCCATCAGAGTCCACATTACATTAGGATCCCCATCAGAGTCCCTATATCAGAACCCCTCTCAGAAGCAGAGACCCACTGACCTGAACCCTCTTTCTAAGGACACACCATTGTCCTCTAGCTACAGGCCAGATACTATAGGCCATAGCAGGGTGGATGTGGCCCGTGGGCCATGGTTTGGAGACTCCCACCTTAGACCTGATCAAACATTTAACCCTTGAAATGCAGGGACAGCCCCACTCCCCCGGAGTTCAGCTTTAAGCTCCCATACGCCCGGCCTTTGCTTGGCTCCCAGTGGCTGAAAGAACAATGGAAGATCTGTCAAAATAAGAAAACGGCTGCCCCTCACGTGGGCTCCAAATAAAGTTTATAGGAATATGAAAAATATCCAAAATGACACCAGAGGATACCAGCAGTGGTCAAAGTACCACTACTGGTGTCATTTTGGATATTTTTCATATTCCTATAAACTTTATTTGTAGCCCACGTGAGGGGCAGCCGTTTCTTATTTTGACAATTTACCACAGAGGCGAGCTAGGACGAGCACTCAGGTGTGTGTGTGTTCCAGCGGGCGTATCAGTTACACCTGGAGCGGGGAGTTCTTTTCATTTGAACAATGGAAGATCTGAAGGAAGCCAAGGCTTTGTTGTTGGGAAAGGGACAGAGGAAGACTCACCCAGAACTGGCCCAGTGTATTGATGTGTTGGGACTTCAGAAGAGCATCATCATCACTGTCCATCAGACTCCTCCCATGGACCACCGCCGCGTTATTCACCAGGATGGTGACATCTCCAACCTACAGGAGAAACAGAGATCACGTATGATGTAAAGTATTACGGGTTGTCACCATAAGTGGCTTTTTTCTCAGCCTGATATGGTGGCTGGCGGTGTACAGCAGAAGCTTCCTACAATCACTGTAAATCTTTCTCATATATTGCCGGTACCCGTCCTTAGATGTGGCAGCTGCATTTGACGTTTCACCTTTGTGACCTTGCCAGTAACTCACTTCCTGTCCTAGGAGGACTATGCTCACTCCACCTATGGGGGGGGGGCATAACTGCAACAGTACTACAGAACACCTCCATCTGTTATCTCCATTACATAAGAAGGAGTTTTGTAGTTCATGGATAATGGCTGAGAAAGCCAAGGACAGACAACAGTGATTTGCACAGAAAGTAAAAGGGACATACCATTTCTGGCAAGATCAACGGGTAGTTTTTGTACCTGCAGAAAACATTCTTAACTTGAAAAAAACAAAACAAATGCAGTCGCCACATCTGAGGACCGGTGAGCAGAGATAAGACAACACTCTTCTTTAGATTTCAGGATTCTCATCATTGTGATGGGCACAGCAAGCTCACCTTTTCCCGCACAGATTTTGCTTGCTGGTAGACCTCCTCTCTGTTGCCAACATCACAAACAAAGTAATGGCATTCCGTGCCCATCTGCCGGATTTCCTCCGCCGCTTCCTTCAGGCATTTCTCTGTCCGACCCCAAATTATTACCTGCAAAAGGAGAAGATATCACTGTATGGCCACACCATGAACCATCCATGAACTGCCCACACCACGGACCATCCATGAACTGCCCACACCATCCATGAACTGCCCACACCACGGACCATCCATGAACTGCCCACACCACGGACCATCCATGAACTGCCCACACCACGGACCATCCATGAACTGCCCACACCACGGACCATCCATGAACTGCCCACACCACGGACCATCCATGAACTGCCCACACCACGGACCATCCATGAACTGCCCACACCACGGACCATCCATGAACTGCCCACACCATGGACTGCCCACACCATGGACCATCCATGAACTGCCCATACCATGGACCATCCATGAACTGCCCACACCATGGACCATCCATGAACTGCCCACACCATGGACCATCCATGAACTGCCCACACCATGGACCATCAATAAACACAAAGAGAATTTAAGAGACCCATCTGTGCCTTGGAGGGGTAAAAGTATCAGATCCCCTACTAGTCCACCTATCTACCCCCCCCGCCCAACCGCCCCAATAGTCATCTTTCAGACCCAATTCACCCTTCCAAAGTTCCTCCACTGGAAAGTAGACCCCGCTCCATGTCCGGAGATTACACACGCGGCTCATGAGGTTATCCTCCTTGTTGGGGGCAATGCATTCTGGGAGGAGATCATATGTTCCCCCCCAATACCTAGAAGGGCCGGGTATTTGATGGCTCCAATGGAGGAACAGAGCGGACTGTCCTTTAAAAGAAATCTGCCCATGTATTGGGATAAATGTATGTGAACCACAAACACGACTGAACAGAGTTACAAATTCTTCAGCAGGTAGAATGACTTACATTTATGTATCTGACCTCTGAATTCTCACACACGGCCCTACAGGGGTCACACAATCGGCGTGTATCTGAACACCTGAAGTGGGTCTCATATTCAAAAAACGTATATGAAGGAAATCCGTCCACGATGGACCCGGATTGGCCGCCTTAGGTGCCGAATTTTGCACAAATGAATATAAAATGATGGAAATATAAAAAGACGAGCGCAAGGCACATGGAATTCGCTTCTGAACAGTCCCTTCACAAGTCTACACAACCCCCAATCTAATTCTCTCCATCCGGTGATTGCAGAACATGGAGGTCACCGTGTCCTCCTTATCATTACCAGATGTCTCATCACATGGAGGGCTGAAGGTCAGCACCCGGACTGATGCCGGCTTAACCTGAACAAAGAGAACATTGACATTGTGCCATGGAGGACCTTGGAAACCCTCATCTACGGAACACGTCAACCGGTCAGAGATGATGGTGTGACAGCTCAGAGCGGCTTCTACAGCACAATCAGCGGAGGCCCCGAATTCGGCGATCCCCCAATCGGCAGCCTTACAGAACTGCGCCGGTTTTCACCTATCTGATTTACATCCAAGAATGAGCCAATGCAGAATGGAAAGGAGCATCATGGACGGATTGTTCCCTCCGCTGGACTTGGTCCAGGCTCTGCTTTCTCTGATTACCTCCAACACTGAACACCACGCACTCTACTCTCCAATAATTACTGACCAGAAAATTGCCGGGGCCTGGCGAGGCGCCAACTCCATGCCGAACTCTGGATGCCCTGAAAAGCATCCTGGCCTGATATTACCCCTCACTGACCTTGAGGGGAGCCGAGAGCTGGTGAAGTGTACTCGTGGTGAGGAGCGGACACTAATCCACCCACTAACAGGGACTACTACATCCCCCAATCTACCAAACAATGGAGACTACTGCATACCCCGATCTACCCGCTAATGGAGACTACTACATAACCCGATCTACCCAACAATGGAGACTACTACATAACCTGATCTACCCAACAATGGAGACCACTACATACCCCGATCGACCCGCTAAAGGAGACCACTACATAACCTGATCTACCCAACAATGGAGACCACTACATACCCCGATCTACCCGCTAATGGAGACCACTACATAACCCGATCTACCCAACAATGGAGACCACTACATAACCTGATCTACCCAACAATGGAGACCACTACATAACCTGATCTACCCAACAATGGAGACCACTACATAACCTGATCTACCCAACAATGGAGACCACTACATAACCTAATCTACCCAACAATGGAGACCACTACATAACCTGATCTACCCAACAATGGAGACCACTACATACCCCGATCTACTCGCTAATGGAGACCACTACATAACCCGATCTACCCGCTAATGGAGACCACTACATAGCCTGATCTACCCGGGACACCCAACAATAGAGACCACTACATAACCTGATCTACCCACTAATGGAGACCACTACATAACCCGATCTACCCGCTAATGGAGACCACTACATAACCTGATCTACCCGCTAATGGAGACCACTACATAACCCGATCTACCCACTAATGGAGACCACTACATACCCCAATCTACCAAACAATGGAGACTACTCCACCCCCTGATCTACTTGCTAATGGAGACTACTACATATCCTGATCTACCCGGGACACCCAACAATGGAAACGTCTACATACCCCGATCTACCTGCTAATGGAGACCACTACATACCCCAATCTACCCGCTAATGGAGACTACTACATACCCCGATCTACCTGCTAATGGCCACCACTACATACCCCGATCTACCCGGGACACGCAACAATGGAGACTACTAAATACCCCAAGCCACCTGGGTCACCCAATAATGGGAACTACTACATACCCCCCATCCACCCAGGACACCCGACAATGGAGACTGCTACACACCCTGATCTACCCAATAATGGAGACTACTACATTCCCCAATCCACCCAACAATGGAGACTACGATATAGCCCTGATCTACCTGGGTCCCCTGACTATTGGAAAATGAAACGGCTCCTGTGTTTTGTGCAGTCAGAGATGCTCGGTTCCCAGTTCCACTTCAGACGACGGCACCACTAAGACTTTCTGCAAACTTTCCTCCCAATTCAGCCAACATTTAATGGTTTAGCCCTCAGTAGTATTATAGTTAAAAGGGGAAACCTGACAGGCTGACCATTTTTGTGTCCCAGCTCTCCTGGTTGCATTCTTAATACATATAAAAATCTTGCATAGATGGTGGTAACCCCTCATAATGGGCACAGCGGGTGTACAGACCCGGGAACTCAGCACAGGGATGGTGAGAACCCCTCATAATGGGCACAGCGGGTGTACAGACCCGGGAACTCAGCACAGGGATGGTGAGAACCCCTCATAATGGGCACAGCGGGTGTACAGACCCGGGAACTCAGCACAGGGATGGTGAGAACCCCTCATAATGGGCACAGCGGGTGTACAGACCCGGGAACTCAGCACAGGGATGGTGAGAACCTCTCATAATGGGCACAGCGGGTGTACAGAGGGGAACTCAGCACAGGGATGGTGAGAACCTCTCATAATGGGCACAGCGGGTGTACAGACCCGGGAACTCAGCACAGGGATGGTGGGAACCCCTCATAATGGGCACAGCGGGTGTACAGACCCGGGAACTCAGCACAGGGATGGTGAGAACCCCTCATAATGGGCACAGCGGGTGTACAGAGGGGAACTCAGCACAGGGATGGTGAGAACCTCTCATAATGGGCACAGCGGGTGTACAGACCCGGGAACTCAGCACAGGGATGGTGAGAACCTCTCATAATGGGCACAGCGGTTGTACAGACCCGGGAACTCAGCACAGGGATGGTGAGAACCTCTCATAATGGGCACAGCGGGTGTACAGACCCGGGAACTCAGCACAGGGATGGTGAGAACCCCTCATAATGGGCACAGCGGGTGTACAGAGGGGAACTCAGCACAGGGATGGTGAGAACCTCTCATAATGGGCACAGCGGGTGTACAGACCCGGGAACTCAGCACAGGGATGGTGAGAACCCCTCATAATGGGCACAGCGGGTGTACAGAGGGGAACTCAGCACAGGGATGGTGAGAATCTCTCATAATGGGCACAGCGGGTGTACAGACCCGGGAACTCAGTACAGGGATGGTGAGAACCCCTCATAATGGGCACAGCGGGTGTACAGACCCGGGAACTCAGTACAGGGATGGTGAGAACCCCTCATAATGGGCACAGCGGGTGTACAGACCCGGGAACTCAGCACAGGGATGGTGAGAATCTCTCATAATGGGCACACCGGGTGTACAGACCCGGGAACTCAGCACAGGGATGGTGAGAACCCCTCATAATGGGCACAGCGGGTGTACAGACCCAGGAACTCAGTACAGGGATGGTGAGAACCCCTCATAATGGGCACAGCGGGTGTACAGACCCGGGAACTCAGCACAGGGATGGTGAGAACCCCTCATAATAGGCACAGCGGGTGTACATACCCGGGAACTCACCAATACAGGCGGTTTATTCTCCAGTATCTACCAATCACTGACAAGCTTTGGATTGAAACTTTTCTATACAGAGAAAGGATTGTCGAAATGATTTGGTGATTCGCGTGTCCTTCAATGTACAGCCGGCTATCAGCACTACCTTTCAGACTTTGTTGTGTTCTTGTGGTTTCCATACACCTGCAGATTGGGTGATCGGAGGGTCCGCTTCCTACTGCCCGGTGATCCCATGTCCATAGAAGGTTATCCTCACCACTGATGGACAGATCTAGGTGTAGGAGGCAGTTGCTGACCTCCCTAGCAATCCTCCCCACTAGGGGGGGGGGGGGGGGGGGGCTTTCATGTCTCTCTATAGAAGATTTGCACTTGTATGGTCACCTTTACAAGGACATAGATAGATGGAGTTCAGACCATTCTACTCCTCTGTGTGCAGAGATTCAGCATTTGCATGTTAATAGCCTCTAATCTGCCGGTAATAGCAAATTACTTTCAACCAAAACTGTCCTCCAAATCCAGCATTGTGTGATGACAAAGACTGACATTACCAACCCGAAATATTCACAAATGCAGATTAAGCAGCTAAAGAAACTTCATTCTTCTGCAGAATAGTCCAACAAAGGCGGGTGTGGGGAGCTTGTTTGTCTGAAAATCTGAAAAGGTCAACTAGGAGTCAACTGTTCAATCTCATTATCACAAGGTATGGGGTCATGGTGAGTGCAGGCGCCCCCCCCCTACAGTCTCCTCTACACCTAGGGAGGCACAGAAGAGTCTTCTCTACACCTGAGAGGGGGCAAGAAGAGTTTTCTCTACACCTGGAACACCAAGATGACAGCCGTCCAATTGGACGTTTCCAAGGTCTATGGGGCCGATCAAAGCTTTATGGTGGTTATATGCCATACAGGTTTGAAGACCTTCTCCAGTCCTTCAGAGACATCTGCTCAGCTCTCCAGACAGCAGAGAAGGGAAAATATCCAATCTCCAGAAGACGGTCAGATCCGGTGACAGATCGTCCCACGTCTATGGTCAGAGTTATAGGAGGAAACAAATTCCCAGTCTGACTGAAGCTAAAAAAAATTGGAAATCAGCTCTTGGTGAACAGCCGGCTGACCATCTGCCAGACTCGTTATCTCATCCTAATTAACTGTACAATGTGATGGAGAGAAAGGCGTTCTAATTGCCTCCAACCTACGTACAGCTCCCCAAGGGGGGGTGGGAATAGTTTGTGCTGGTCACTTAGGGGTGCAGCTTCACTTTGGAAGTGATATGCCCATTTGTGGGACAGCGCTTGGCAGGGGGTTTATTCTCCATCATACATATAACCTCCAAGTTGTCGGAGAACAACCTACATAGAACATTCTGGTTAAAAAAAAATTCTTACACCAGACACACAGGAGGTAAATCACATCTCCTGACCCGTAACGCTTGTGTTTGATGGGTATTAAACATGGGCAGTTCTGATTATGATTGGACCTTGTGGGCAGATTTCCACATCCATGGCCCTATTGTAGTGATAAATGAAGGAAACGTCTCTAGGATCTGACCTTTACACCTCCTAAAGCATTGGAGCCATACTGAATGATCACTAGTAACTATATATTGGTACGTCATGAACCTGTCATTATATATTCAACCTCAATCAACCCTTATTGAGTCTACACTTAGAGGACATTCATTCATCATAGGGCCCCCAAATGGCTTGCTGGAGCCATAATACACAAATCGAGACTTTGGTTCCAGGAGAGAAGCTTGGCCTGGTCTCCTCCGGAACCTCGTCACAGTTCACGGAGCCGTCTATCAGTAAATGTGTTACAGCGCTGGCACTGAGAACATGGTGCTGCCCAGCTCCTGGCTGTGTCCCATCCAGCCCACCAACGGGCCCGTCCGCGCGTCCCATCCAGCCCGCCAACGGGCCCGTCCGCGCGTCCCATCCAGCCCGCCAACGGGCCCGTCCGCGCGTCCCATCCAGCCCGCCAACGGGCCCGTCCGCGCGTCCCATCCAGCCCGCCAACGGGCCCGTCCCATCCAGCCCGCCAACGGGACCGTCCGCGCGTCCCATCCAGCCCGCCAACGGGACCGTCCCATCCAGCCCGCCAACGGGACCGTCCCATCCAGCCCGCCAACGGGACCGTCCGCGCGTCCCATCCAGCCCGCCAACGGGACCGTCCGCGCGTCCCATCCAGCCCGCCAACGGGACCGTCCGCGCGTCCCATCCAGCCCGCCAACGGGACCGTCCGCGCGTCCCATCCAGCCCGCCAACGGGACCGTCCGCGCGTCCCATCCAGCCCGCCAACGGGACCGTCCGCGCGTCCCACTGACTCCTCCCCTGACAGCAGTAACAAGCGAGGAGGGAGCAGACCTGCCAACAACATCACTGGTTCTAATATTGTAACTTAAAAATGGAGCAATGGAAGGGAAGATTTTTGTGTTCTAGAATGGTCAGAGATGATGGTCGGGGACAATGCTGGTGTGGAGTTTGGCTTTAAAAGATTTCCAGTAATTGGTGATATTGAGGACACAAGTCTGACAAGCCGAGTCCGAACTCTATATAGCCGTGCCCATCCGCTGTCCGGTGCCCCCCCCCATCGCTGCGCTTCCTCACACACCGCGGTAAACAAGCCTACTGATGTCATTCCGGGCTGGCTGACCTGTCGATGAACCCGGGCTGAACATGAAAAGGTGCCAAGCCTCTCTCCCTCTCTACACACAGACTCACGCAGGGGCTAAAGTGTCATTGACCAAACTACAATAGAGGAAAGCAATGGAAGCCATTCAGCCTTTTGATGCTGCCCCCCCCTCCCTTCTCCCCCCCCACTCCTTCTGTCCTGGAGGATTTCACACAGGATATGTTGGAGGCCATAAACCTCCAATATAGCAACGCTTCTGATCCCGATACAGGAGGAGGACTACAGGGTGGAAGGAAGGGTCTGCAGGGTGATTACAGCATAGCCCCCCCTTTCCTCCTCATGTTGGTCTCATCTATATAGTTGTATAGAAAATGCACTTTTTCGCTTTCAAAAATAGTATTTCCCAGAGCTAAGCCAACTTCTACATCTACAAAAAATTCTAAAACCAGTATAAAGGAATATTAGTGGTAAAAAAAAAAAAAAAAAAAAAAAAAAAAAAAAAGGAGAGAGAACAGGGTGGAAGAAAGGAAGGCAGGGACTGCTGGGTGACCACAGGGTGGAAGGAAGGAAGGCAGGGACTGCTGGGTGACCACAGGGTGGAAGAAAGGAAGGCAGGGACTGCTGGGTGACCACAGGGTGGAAGAAAGGAAGGCAGGGACTGCTGGGTGACCACAGGGTGGAAGAAAGGAAGGCAGGGACTGCTGGGTGACCACAGGGTGGAAGAAAGGAAGGCAGGGACTGCTGGGTGACCACAGGGTGGAAGAAAGGAAGGCAGGGACTGCTGGGTGACCACAGGGTGGAAGAAAGGAAGGCAGGGACTGCTGGGTGACCACAGGGTGGAAGAAAGGAAGGCAGGGACTGCTGGGTGACCACAGGGTGGAAGGAAGGAAGGCAGGGACTGCTGGGTGACCACAGGGTGGAAGGAAGGAAGGCAGGGACTGCTGGGTGACCACAGGGTGGAAGGAAGAAAGGAAGGGGCTGCTGGGTGACCACAGGGTGGAAGGAAGGGGCTGCTGGGTGACCACAGGGTGGAAGGAAGGGGCTGCTGGGTGACCACAGGGTGGAAGGAAGGGGCTGCTGGGTGACCACAGGGTGGAAGGAAGGGGCTGCTGGGTGACCACAGGGTGGAAGGAAGGGGCTGCTGGGTGACCACAGGGTGGAAGAAAGGAAGGAAGGGGCTGCTGGGTGACCACAGGGTGGAAGGATGGAAGGAAGGGGCTGCAGCATTATAGTGTTGAGGAAGGAGTCCCATCCACCCCCCATGTTAGGAGCTCTCTGGAATCTGGTTGCAGTGAATGACAAAACTCAGATGAAGGTTGGCAGGGTTCAGATGCTGACTTTCGGAGGTTGCAGAGTTTGCTGGATGGCGCTGGCCCTTCATTAATCCGTTTGTATTTTCTCTAAAGAGCTATTCCACACAACGAGGGCCTCTTGCAATGATCTTGGCAGACAGAGCTGGGAACGCGGCTCAGAGACTTCACCATGACGGTCTTCAGGATAGAAAGACCCGGGACTAGGATCCACCTCACCAGCATCTCTGAAGGAAGTAATTCTGGATATACGGAATCCTATATTCTAGGAAGGAAGGGGAGCCATGACTGTTGATGCCATTATAACAGAATAAAAAGCATAATAACGCGTGGTATACAGCCAGATAATGACCGCCATCAATTACAACCACACATTTGGAAGTTGTAATATAGAACGACATTCATCAGGCCATCTATAAATCCTCTTATTAGAGAAATAAAAATCTTCCATTCACCAGCCAGAGACGTTAATAATGAGATCCAGGCCACAGCCCCGTCTTTCATCCTCCTTTTGGGAAATGAAGACGGACTCTAAGCCGGAGTTGCTCCAGCTCTGCAGAAAATTGTATAATCGTTCTTGGAATCAGTCTACGGAATTTCTATTACACAAATGAGGGGGATGAATACAGTACAAATTGTGGCCTACGGCTAAGAGCTTTCATCAGTCTTCTCTCCGAATGCCAGCGAGGCCCAAATATGACCAGTGAGTGCAGCTCATGGAACGTCTGATAGAAGCCAGTCGAGTATGATGAATACGGACCACACCAAACAGAAAAAACTTCAACAACCTGTAAATATAACTATTAATGAGTCCCTAAGCCACCTACTACCTGTACCTCTAGATAACCTCAGCTTCATTCCTGAGCAACCCTCAAGTCCCAGAACCCAAGGATGCTCCAAACGTACAAAACCGATACTGAGTCCCACCTCCCTATGGACCCACTATAGCTATGGGCAGCTTTGTTTAAAAAGTCATTATTGGAATGTGGTGCTCATGGTTCAGGTCTTTTTGGAGTAAGGGATACAGATAACCAAAGAAAATTAGTTAAGGCCACCAACATTGGAGACTGGTAAGAAGTCAAACGATCTTCTGTATCGTGGGCCAACTGCCTCTAGCCACCATGTTCAGAGCAATGGAAGGGGGAGCCATCCACAGCCACCATGTTCAGAGCAATGGAAGGGGGAGCCATCCACAGCCACCATGTTCAGAGCAATGGAAGGGGGAGCCATCCACAGCCACCATGTTCAGAGCAATGGAAGGGGGAGCCATCCACAGCCACCATGTTCAGAGCAATGGAAGGGGAAGCCATCCACAGCCACCATGTTCAGAGCAATGGAAGGGGAAGCCATCCACAGCCACCATGTTCAGAGCAATGGAAGGGGAAGCCATCCACAGCCACCATGTTCAGAGCAATGGAAGGGGGAGCCATCCACAGCCACCATGTTCAGAGCAATGGAAGGGGGAGCCATCCACAGCCACCATGTTCAGAGCAATGGAAGGGGAAGCCATCCACAGCCACCACGTTCAGAGCAATGGAAGGGGAAGCCATCCACAGCCACCACGTTCAGAGCAATGGAAGGGGAAGCCATCCACAGCCACCACGTTCAGAGCAATGGAAGGGGAAGCCATCCACAGCCACCACGTTCAGAGCAATGGAAGGGGGAGCCATCCACAGCCACCATGTTCAGAGCAATGGAAGGGGAAGCCATCCACAGCCACCATGTAGGAAAGCCAACTGAAAAGGCCAGTTGGTGGTTACCCTAATTATCAGCATGGCTCTGGGGTTACGTGTCTCTTGGAGGTCTCCTCAACTGCCGTCTGTGTTACAGGACAGCCATGCTTAGACCAGTAAACGGAAGGGACAGCAGATTTTAGTTTCATCTAACCTCAAGAAATACCAAACTTACTGCAATTCTCAGAAATGGGCACCATTCCACTTAGAGATGTGCAGGAAACGGAAAAATCTGTCACTTCACCAAATAGAGGTTAGCCGAGTACGGAGTAAAAATAACTAAAAAGATCTCTTGTTTTTTATTCTTCGTGAGAGATCGTGGTGAAGTAGGCCGCATTTCTTCCTTGTACTATATTTGGAGTAATGCGAAGAAGCAAAATAAATAAATAAAATCATATCACACACACATTAGATCTCATTTTTCTGGTCTAGAAATTTGGCTTCCTCAGCAAATCACAAAGGCTGCCCGGCCACATTGAAGATCTACATCTAGGAGAGGGGTGGGGGTGGGCTCTACAAAGACCGTCCAGACTGTATACATCAAAGGCTCCTAAAGTTCAAGGCCCTTTTATGAGACAGTCAGTCAACTCTTCTAAACAAGATAAGGCCGTAATCTCCGGGTCACACTGACCTGACAACAACCCTCTAACCTTTTGAAGTCCCAATGATCCCGCCCACATATTGTCCTCCTAGAATCCAATAAAAAGACCAAACCATTCAGAGACTGTACAATCCGTTATCAGAGGGTCATCAGATGTCTCGGGACGACCAGCAAAAATTATTGGCTCTTCAAAGCATTTCTTGGACTCCGGATTGTATAAATCCTTATCTGCCCTACAAACAGCCAATCAGAGAAGTTCATTTTTACTGTAGCCTGAATGGTCATTGAAGTCCCGGAGCCTGTGCACACTCATCAATGGGATTTTCCATTTGTAAAGCCGATGATGGGAGAGACTTCCAAACCTTTTACTTTCATGTTTTGAACGAACATCAACTTCTAGATGAATTTTATTAGAATATAGAAAATAAATGGCCAACCAATCACAGCCCATCGAGTTCAAGAGGCGCCGACGCTCAGAGGAGAAGCTGTAAAAGCCTCGAAGTTTGTATGAAATCCTCACATTTATATAAAAAGTCCAACCGCTACGCTGACCAAAAATAGTTAAAAAAAAAAAAAAAAAAAAAAGAACGGCGAGGTGCTTGAATCGCCGCACACCGCACCCGCCAAGGTCTGAATTAGAACTTTATTAAAATGTTACAGAAACAATGGAGTCCGGTCTGGGATACTTTTATTTGCACCAATATCCAAGTTTTCAGGACAAGTTTATTGAGGTCCAAGCAGTACTCATGTGGACCTGGGAGAGTACTGATTGGACCTTGATGAAAATGGAAACACCCCAAAAAACGTATTAAAAAAAAAAAAAGGGTTTATAATATAATTAAGTATCACTGACAGAACTCAATTGTTTCTGTTGCAAGTGCACCAATCTCGCTACAATAAAATGTAACAGAATGCAGCAATAACTAGACTCATCTGTCCACATACAGGGGGAGCACCAAGGAGACACCTCTCCTCTCTCTGCTAGAATAAAATGATGGAATATTCTGAACTCTCCCTATTTCTGGAGCTTCCAGTAGTCCGGTACAAATACGGCTCATTTTTTTCTCACCCTGAAAGCATATAAAAGATAAAGTACTCAAAAGAATTTCCCAAAATACTCCCAACCCAACACGTTTCACCTTATTTTAAGGCTTCATCAGGGGTTTGGATAAGCGAAACGAGAACATAAGGTGTCAAAGCAGCTGATGGCTACATGGAGGTGGAACGTGTTGGGGGTATGTTGGTGAAATTGAGCATTTACTATTTTATATTCTTTCAGGCTGAGCAATAATGAGCCATGTTTGTACCTGACTACTGGAAGCTGCAAAATCAGGGAAAGTGCTGAATATTCAACATTATATTATATCGGAGGAGGGGAAGGGGTCTCCTTAGTGCTCATCCTGTATACACACAAAAACTATTGCAACGTTTTATAAAACGGTATTGAAATAAAAGTTCTATTTTAGGTCATAAGTCGGCTTTTTTTTTCTGCAACACAGGACTCGGGCCACGCAGAGCCTCCTCCACATCCAGGACTCGGGCCCCGCAGAGCCTCCTTCACATCCAGGACTCGGGCCCCGCAGAGCCTCCTTCACATCCAGGCCTCGGGCCACGCAGAGCCTCCTTCACATCCAGGACTCGGGCCACGCAGAGCCTCCTTCACATCCAGGACTCGGGCCACGCAGAGCCTCCTTCACATCCAGGACTCGGGCCACGCAGAGCCTCCTTCACATCCAGGACTCGGGCCACGCAGAGCCTCCTTCACATCCAGGACTCGGGCCACGCAGAGCCTCCTTCACATCCAGGACTCGGGCCACGCAGAGCCTCCTTCACATCCAGGACTCGGGCCACGCAGAGCCTCCTTCACATCCAGGACTCGGGCCACGCAGAGCCTCCTTCACATCCAGGACTCGGGCCACGCAGAGCCTCCTTCACATCCAGGACTCGGGCCACGCAGAGCCTCCTTCACATCCAGGACTCGGGCCACGCAGAGCCTCCTTCACATCCAGGACTCGGGCCACGCAGAGCCTCCTTCACATCCAGGACTCGGGCCACGCAGAGCCTCCTTCACATCCAGGACTCGGGCCACGCAGAGCCTCCTTCACATCCAGGACTCGGGCCACGCAGAGCCTCCTTCACATCCAGGACTCGGGCCACGCAGAGCCTCCTTCACATCCAGGACTCGGGCCACGCAGAGCCTCCTTCACATCCAGGACTCGGGCCACGCAGAGCCTCCTTCACATCCAGGACTCGGGCCACGCAGAGCCTCCTTCACATCCAGGACTCGGGCCACGCAGAGCCTCCTTCACATCCAGGACTCGGGCCACGCAGAGCCTCCTTCACATCCAGGACTCGGGCCACGCAGAGCCTCCTTCACATCCAGGACTCGGGCCACGCAGAGCCTCCTTCACATCCAGGACTCGGGCCACGCAGAGCCTCCTTCACATCCAGGACTCGGGCCACGCAGAGCCTCCTTCACATCCAGGACCCGGGCCACGCAGAGCCTCCTTCACATCCAGGACTCGGGCCACGCAGAGCCTCCTTCACATCCAGGACTCGGGCCACGCAGAGCCTCCTTCACATCCAGGACTCGGGCCACGCAGAGCCTCCTTCACATCCAGGACTCGGGCCACGCAGAGCCTCCTTCACATCCAGGACTCGGGCCACGCAGAGCCTCCTTCACATCCAGGACTCGGGCCACGCAGAGCCTCCTTCACATCCAGGACCCGGGCCACGCAGAGCCTCCTTCACATCCAGGACTCGGGCCACGCAGAGCCTACTTCACATCCAGGACTCGGGCCCCGCAGAGCCTCCTTCACATCCAGGACTTGGGCCCCGCAGAGCCTCCTTCACGTCCAGGACTTGGGCCCCGCAGAGCCTCCTTCACGTCCAGGACTCGGGCCCCGCAGAGCCTCCTTCACATCCAGGACTCAGGTCAACGCCACGCAGAGCCTCCTTCACATCGCAGACACCGGCATTTAGAAAGCCATTTTCTGACTAATACTCATAATGACATTTTTATAGACAAATCGTCTCTCTTCAGCACTTGATAATTCTCACTCCGTGTGCCAAGAAGAAAATCAATACCGACCATAAATCACCGCCGCGGTCTGCACTCCGAATTACAGGGAAACCCGGGAGAAACGGGAAGAAGGTCACTGCAGATTGTCATCCTGATCCATCGGCTTCACTGAGCTGGACAGGAAGTAGAGGAGTCATCCTGACTTCACTCTAATATTAGTCTATGGGGCCAGTAAAGGCAGAAATGTCAGCCACCCCCCACGCGATACCCCCCTACGCGTCACCCCCCCCCACCCCACGCGATACCCCTCTATGCATCACCCCCCTATGCATCACCCCCCTAAACGATACCCCTCTATGCATCACCCCCACGGAAACCACTGGATACACCGATAGAGGAGCAATGCTGTCCACCCAGTCCTGAGATTCACTGTACACATCAGAATAGGATTGGCCCATGTACTATGATTGGCCCAAACTCTAATGTCCGGGTCCAAGCCATCCATTGTGTCCAATCAGGAGGCCCCTCCATTACATGAGGTCAGGTGATCTGCTGTACAACCAGATTGTAATGTCCTGCCAGACAGCAGCCAGGGGCGTGACCGCCGGACTTCTCTGGAGTTAGGAAATACGGCCCGGTCCCCTCCCCCCCCCAGCTTGTGACTGGACAGCAAAGGAGCAGACGTAAAGCTGACAAGCTCATCCCTCTGCTCACTTTCTTCCTGCAGTCGGCGGACCTCTTCTTCAGAGAATGTCGAATGCCTGGCTGTCATGTTGATCAGTAATGAGTACTCATCCTTGTCCCAGGTGAGGGGCCCAGAAATGGCAGCCAGGCAATGAGCATTGTCAGAGGTCCTGTATTTTCCTCCATGAATGTTTTCTGCAGATAAAAGTGTCAGAGTTGTAGAAGAGAACATGATGAGCCACGAAAACTGCTGAGCCGGCACAACGTGCAGCAGAGAGGGGCGTGCCACGGCTTGTTCAGTGATTATTTCCCGCGGCCCGTCCCTGGTGATTATATTCCCTCGTTGAGTCATCCAGAGAATCCAATTCACATGGCTGCATAAATTCACCTCAATGCTACGAACATCGAGTCCCACCACACGTGTCCCTGGATGAGGCCGGAGGTAGGGGGCGCTATACCAACCACCAGGAGGTAGGGGGCGCTATACCAACCACCAGGAGATGGGGGGCGCTATACCAACCACCAGGAGATGGGGGGGGCGCTATACCAACCACCAGGAGGTAGGGGGCGCTATACCAACCACCAGGAGATGGGGGGGCGCTATACCAACCACCAGGAGATGGGGGGGCGCTATACCAACCACCAGGAGATGGGGGGGCGCTATACCAACCACCAGGAGATGGGGGGGCGCTATACCAACCACCAGGAGATGGGGGGGGCGCGCTATACCAACCACCAGGAGATGGGGGGGGCGCTATACCAACCACCAGGAGATGGGGGGGGCGCTATACCAACCACCAGGAGATGGGGGGGTGCTATACCAACCACCAGGAGATGGGGGGGGGGCGCTATACCAACCACCAGGAGATGGGGGGGGGGGGCGCTATACCAACCACCAGGAGATGGGGGGGGGGCGCTATACCAACCACCAGGAGATGGGGGGGGGGGCGCCATACCAACCACCAGGAGACGGGGGGGCGCCATACCAACCACCAGGAGACGGGGGGGCGCCATACCAACCACCAGGAGATGGGGGGGGCGCTATACCAACCACCAGGAGATGGGGGGGGGGGCGCTATACCAACCACCAGGAGATGGGGGGGGGGGCGCTATACCAACCACCAGGAGATGGGGGGGGGGCGCTATACCAACCACCAGGAGACGGGGGGGCGCTATACCAACCACCAGGAGATGGGGGGGGCGCTATACCAACCACCAGGAGACGGGGGGGCGCCATACCAACCACCAGGAGATGGGGGGGGGGGCGCTATACCAACCACCAGGAGATGGGGGGGGGGGCGCTATACCAACCACCAGGAGGTCAATTGACGGTCATCCCACCAACCGATGCCGGCCAAGTCTTTCTGATCAGCCCTCAGTGTAATGGGGCCAATACACACCACGTTCCACAGTACGGGGCCCTGATGAAGAGGGGCCCTTCAAATTTCCAAAATGCATTGTCTGCAATAATCTGAATACAAAATTCTGCACTTTATACATTCTGCCCCCCCCCCCCCCAGGGGTTCATTATGGCCGGTGTCTCAGGAGTGAGGGGGGTCAGAGGGGCAGAAGGGGGAGTGGGGGGGTGTCAGGAGCAGAAGGAGGAGTTGGGGGGGGGGGGGGACCTCATCAATTGCAGACCAGAATAAAGTCCTGACAGAGGCTCTAACCCTTCTGATCATGAGATCCTCTCAGCAGATGGCAGAGCGCCACCCACAGACGATCCAATTCCCGAGCCGCTGCTCAGAATATCCCAGAAACGGAAACAAAGTAACAATCACTCAGGTGACTGAATAGACTTCAGGAGTAACATTGTAACCCCTGGAGTAATAACCCCTCCCCCAATGCTGGGCGGATCATTCCTTGGGGGAGGAGCCTATAGTGAGAATTAGAAGAACAGAAGACGAGACAATCGAACTCCACGAGTCCATACAAGCCGAGATCTGATTGGATACCACAAGTGATACCCGTGACTTCTCACCTATGGGACGATCGTCTATACGCCCAACAATCTCTTCCTGAGTGTCCCCCCTCCCCCCAATATAAAGGGGTGACTTCCTTCTGAGAATGCCGGTTGCCTGGCTGTTATGCTGATCCTGTGGATTCCTGAGGTGATGATGGAGCCGGAAAACGTCTGCAGATCAGGAAAGTCTCCGAGTCTTCCCGCTCAGAAACTCAATTTAGAGGAGCAACATGACAGCCGGGCAACCGGCATTTCCAAAAGAAGGACACCGGTAATGACAGTATGGGGAAGTGTTGGGATTTGGCGGTGGGTAGGGGGAGGGTGTATTGGGGTTTAGGGAGGTGAAGAGTTGGGATTTGGGGGGGGGGGGTGAAGAGTTGGGATTTGGGGGGGAGGGGGAGGTGAAGAGTTGGGATTTGGGGGGGGGGGGAAGATGAAGAGTTGGGATTTGGGGGGGGGGGGAAGATGAAGAGTTGGGATTTGGGGGGGGGAGGTGAAGAGTTGGGATTTGGGGGGGGGAGGTGAAGAGTTGGGATTTGGGGGGGGGAGGTGAAGAGTTGGGATGTGGGGGGGAGGGGGGGGGGGAGGTGAAGAGTTGGGATTTGGGGGGAGGGGGAAGGTGAAGAGTTGGGATTTGGGGGGGGGGGGGGGGAAGGTGAAGAGTTGGGATTTGGGGGGAGGGGGAAGGTGAAGTGTTGGGATTTGGGGGGGGGGGTGAAGTGTTGGGATTTGGGGGGGGGGGTGGTGAAGTGTTGGGATGTGGGGGGGAGGTGAAGAGTTGGGATTTGGGGGGAGGGGGGGGGGGGAGGTGAAGAGTTGGGATTTGGGGGGAGGGGGAAGGTGAAGAGTTGGGATTTGGGGGGGGAGGTTAAGAGTTGGGATTTGGGGGGAGGGGGAAGGTGAAGAGTTGGGATTTGGGGGGAGGGGGAAGGTGAAGAGTTGGGATTTGGGGGGAGGGGGAAGGTGAAGAGTTGGGATTTGGGGGGGGGGGGGGGGGAGGAGGTTAAGAGTTGGGATTTGGGGGGGGGGGGGAGTGAAGAGTTGGGATTTGGGGGGAGGGGGAAGGTGAAGAGTTGGGATTTGGGGGGGGGGGGAGGTGAAGAGTTGGGATTTGGGGGGGGGGGGGGGGGGGGGAGGTGAAGTGTTGGGATTTGGAGGGGGAAGGTGAAGAGTTGGGATTTGGGGGGAGGGGGAGGTGAAGAGTTGGGATTTGGGGGGGGGGGGGGGGAGGTTAAGTGTTGGGATTTGGGGGGGGGGGGGGGTTAAGTGTTGGGATTTGGAGGGGGAAGGTGAAGAGTTGGGATTTGGGGGGGGGGGGGGGAGGTTAAGTGTTGGGATTTGGAGGGGGAAGGTGAAGAGTTGGGATTTGGGGGGAGGGGGGAGGTGAAGAGTTGGGATTTGGGGGGAGGGGTTTGTTTGCAGTCAGGAAATCTTATTTTTCAACAAAGGTATCAAATTGCACAACACGGCGCGGCCGGCGGAGAGCGTTCATCGATCGGATGGCCGGGGTTACCTGAGGTTATGGAGACTCCGGTGTGGAGGGATCGCGGCCCCCCCACGGAGGGGGGGGGGGGGTTTCCTTCCAATGTCGGGATTTGTAATGAAAATGTAACAAATGTCGGTTTCTGATCTTTTTTTTATATCTTTATAGCAGAAAACAGAACGCCGAGCGCCGCGATCACCGCCAAACGCATCAACACCGCCGCTTCCCGCAGGCAGGCCGGCATTAACCCTTCACTGGCCGGATCCACAGAGTAGAAAACACGACCTTGTACCGGGATTTGTAATGCCAGCGCCCCCCATCCCCCCCCATGAAGAGACAAGTGACAGCCGGGGGAGTTCTGTCTGTTTAAATGCCGGTTCCTCCTCTGTGCCGACCCGCCCACATCTATTTGTAGCCGGGATCACGAGGAGCCACCTGACCGCCACAAGTGCCGCTTCATATCCGTGTACACACCGGGGGGGGCGGGGGTGTCACCACAGAGCACGCCATGTCCTCAGGATAGACCTTGGACCCAAACGACAGACAACATGCCACGTCTTACACCCTGTACACCGGGGCCATGCCAGGGGCCCTCACACCCTGCACACCGGGGGGGGCCATGCCAAGGACCCTCACACCCTGCACACCGGGGGGGGCCATGCCAAGGACCCTCACACCCTGCACACCAGGGGAGGCCATGCCAAGGACCCTCACACCCTGCACACCGGGGGGGAGGCCATGCCAAGGACCCTCACACCCTGCACACCGGGGGGGGCCATGCCAAGGACCCTCACACCCTGCACACCGGGGGGGGCCATGCCAGGGGCCCTCACACCCTGCACACCGGGGGGGCCATGCCAGGGGCCCTCACACCCTGCACACCAGGGGAGGCCATGCCAAGGACCCTCACACCCTGCACACCAGGGGAGGCCATGCCAAGGACCCTCACACCCTGCACACCGGGGGGGAGGCCATGCCAAGGACCCTCACACCCTGCACACCGGGGGGGGGCCATGCCAAGGACCCTCACACCCTGCACACCGGGGGGGGGCCATGCCAGGGGCCCTAGACAAAGATTTGGGGGGCACACCCTAATAAAAAAAAAAAAAAAAAAAATACATAGAAGATGGTGAAGCCATAAGACCATAAAAAAAGAAAAAAACTATTACAGCGCACGTCCAAAAACGACATTTAACTCCTGCAAAGCTATTTAAAACACCTGAACATTCAGAAAATACGGGGATTTAGTTACATCCCATGGGCCATATAGTGGTAAGCCCCCCTACTACGTCATAGTACCCCAATATCGGGGGGTAGTAGGGGGGCTTACCACTATATGGCCCATGGGGTGTAACTAAATCCCCGTATTTTCTGAATGTTCAGGTGTTTTAAATAGCTTTGCAGGAGTTAAATGTC